>NC_056726.1:1932625051-1932762551 GCF_019279795.1 Protopterus annectens
CCCACATAGGTTATGCATTCACACACTCCTGTCTGTCCTGACACATCCTGACACATAATAACCACTGGTGCAGAGATCACATGGCCACATACTACCCATTAGTTAGTGACATACATCTGTACAGCATCCCACTACTTTGACAGAAATACATAATAGTTATGGTGGCCCGGCAGCAGTACATCTGGGAAATATCTGTACATAACATCACACTGTGTAAGTACATTAAGCTGCTAGGCATGTAACAGAGCACTGTGCAAACTACAGGCAGACTGCCACAACACTGGCCTACATTTCTTATGGGGGAATACACATGTACCTGCAAATATAGCAGGCTCTACAGGCATGTCACAGCACAGAGTAATAGACACCTGTGTAAACATGCATACCCACAACCAATGTGAACACAGCCACAGCCATATATGGTAAACTAGCTTAATATTACAGTATATGGACTGTCTGGTTAACACCATACTCATATGTGCCACTCACACACTAACCCTACATATACTGGGCCACTACACATTGTTGTCTAATGCCTGTCTGTGGTATGGGACATGTGTTTGTTTGGCCCTACAAACATGCAAGCCGATAGGGTACTATACACTGAAGCAGCAGGTAACATCAGATAGAACAGGACCAGGAACAATGACATCTACCACAGTCTGTACACAGGCCAAGGTACATATTCACAATACACACACTCTGAATAATCACCATAAGTACACAGACCTCAGTACTGTACACACAACCACAGAATGCCCAGGTTATGTCCTCAAATATAACCCCTATGAGTGGGCGGAGCCTGAATGGCTATCTGAAGGCAGCAAATTTTTTGAGCTCCATAAACTAGTATTAAATTCAGGAAATTATATTTTTTTTTTCTAAGAAAACTACTATAAATAGTTAATAGCTTAAAGTAACTAATTACAATTTTTGGAGGATTTATATAAGAATTTTCCTGTCAAAATACTCAGGAGTCTTTACACAGCAACTGAAGAGATGAGTAACTTGAAGAACACTCACTCTGATTTTATACTAAAAAAGGAACTTCAAATGGTGACTACCACATTATAAGAATTATCTATAAAAATGGATGATTTCAAAGTTAATCTACAAAATCTAAAAGAGAATTCTCAGAAACAAACAGTTTTCAAAGAAATACTTCAGCAGCATCGGTCAAAGATAACAGCCATTGAAACTTTGTTATCTGACATAGATGGAAGACTTAAGGAAGAGGAGACACAAACAGAGTTTTTCTTGAAACAAAATACCTGGCTCCCCAACAAGGTAGATGAACTAGAGAATAGGGAGAGAAGATCAAGCATCAGTATTTTTGGTCCACCTGAGAATACAGAGGGAAAGGACATTGTTTCTTTCTTAAACTCATGGATATCAGAGGTTCTAAATCTTAAAGAGGGCTTTTCATATGGCATAGAAAGGGCACATTGTGCTTTGGGAAATAAAATTTCAGCATCATCCTCTTCATCTGTCTCTGTGCCACCAAGATCAATTATAATAAAATTTGTATCTTTTATGGATAAAGAACTGGTGTTAAAAACAACATGCAGGGAAAGTCCTATAAAATATAATCAAAATCTAATAAGATTTGACAATAACTACTCCAACAAAGTACTGGAACAGAGGAAAATGGTGTGGCCACTAATAAAAACTCTAAAACAGAATAACATCAAAGCTCAAATAGCCTTCCCTGCAAAAATAAGGATACAGCACCTAAGTGAGATGAGAACCTTCAACACCCTGGAAGAAGCCTTTCAATTTATCACAAATAACTACATCATAACCATCTCAGAAGATATGGAATGGGCATCTACGTCCCTGAAGAGAACCACTGATAAAAATTATTGGACTGATGTCAAAAAGAAGAAGCAGAAAATTGAAACTAAATTACCTACTTCTGTGAAATCTTTCAAAGTATCAGCTGAAATCTAATTACTAAAAACCTTTTAAATGGACTTAATGTGTTTCATAACATTCAATTTCATACACATATATATTACTTGAGTAAAAAAAAAGGTATGTTCTTATATTACTTCATGCAAAATTTACAATTCATAGCTATATACTACTAAACTTTCTATTTCTAATATTTTCTTCCCTTTCTTCTTGTCATATGTCTCTTTATATTTCTTTACATATAGATATCTAATTATATATCTAATTATTAAAGTTTCCTCCTTTCTGTCTATAAGTATATGTTATTAATACGTATATTCTATAGTTACATTTACAGTTCAGTATTTCTTCAATTACAGAGTATTATTTCATAGCTCTGTAATATTTAATGTGCTGATTTCATGCTTTTATGTATATATAGTTGTTTGTTTTATTGGTATTGGAACACTGATAGTTGTTTCCTTGACTGCATTGTGTCCTAAGCACTAAATGAAATTCCTTGGTAGTGCTGAAATGGTGCACTGATGTTGCGATGTCCTTGAACATTATTACAGTTAAATATCCATTTATATTGTAAGCTTTCCACTCCAAAGTAAGAGCAAACTGTAATATAAATGCTATTATCCCACTAACGTACAGTAGATTGGTCTTTACCCATCTTGGAAAAAAAAAGTTCTGAATGTTTATATTATGAAAAGGAGGTTATTCTTGGCCCTACCCACATTAAGGTGAAGAGGCGATTGAAATGAAGCTTGGACATTTATTTTTTGTCCACTGTTGAGAGATTTCCAGTTATGCTCGATTAAATGGGGTTACCGTGGTCTGTTGCAGGCTGTAAGTGAAGGTCCCTAGATGTATTGTTAGTCGAGTAAGTCTAATACACAACAGAATATAATATGCTAGGTTTTGCTGATGTGTAATATGCTGAGCACTTCTATGGGAGAGAAACATAGATGAAGAATTACTGCCATACATCTAGGAAGTTGTGTATGTTGGCAGGGTGAAAGAGAGGAGATTAGTGGCTTATTATTAAGTTTCTTTGTTGACTGAATGCTGGAACATGGGGTTACTGGTTCTTAATTTCTGAAGGAAATGTTGTTTGATTGAGTGGTGTGTACAGAGCCTGATGTGGAGACTCTCAGACGGTGCCTTTCATGGCTTACTTTGAACGATAAGTTGGCAGAAAGTGAATTGTTAGTGAAAAATGAGCTTCTAACAGTAAACTATTTGAGCGGGGAAACAGTACTCGAAAATGCAATCAGAAGCATTTAAGTCTTTAGCTCTCATGAGCTATGTATTTAGTTATTTGTATACTTTAGTCGTCGGATGTTTATTGTAGTTGTAGCAACATGCGAGAGTTGCTCTGATTGGCTAGCAGCATGTGCATTCTTTAATGAAGCAGGAACATATGTATTAATAGAAACGGACCGAGTAGCTTTTTCTGTTTTTACCTATCATTTGGGAACATGATCCCAACACAGTTTGTCTGAAGTGTTTTAATAGAGTAAAATAATAAAACAATAACTATCCAGTATTTCAGAAACACATCATTTTATTATATACAAAATGTTATGTTCTACTGCTATGAGAGTAAATCTGCAAATACATTCTCAGGAAATCTTTACATACATAACTTTAATATCTGTTGTTATAATAAGAACAAGGATTACACATATGATATGGATTATTATTTAGTCACTTTAATATGATGAAGAATAAATACAAATGTTTGTCTGCTTGACTAAGATATGATCATCATCTGAAATACATATTATTTGCTACAAGCTTTCTGACAAAGGTTTTAAATAACTTGTGTGCTTTTTTGAATTACTTGACTATATATATTTGAATAAGTATGTTGTTTTAAACAATTTCAGGAAATGTAATATTCATTATTATAGGTATTTATGTTTATATGATTAGTTAGTAATAATATATATTTGAATGTATATAAATAAATTCTTCTGTTGATGAATGTGAAAACACATACTCCCGGATTCATGAAGCTCGGCGCAAGGCCGGTGTAAGGCCTGCGCCGGCCATGCGGCGTATATATGGTGTAGTAGTGCCATACGCATATTAATGAAGGTGCGCTGCCACCACATCCACGTGCATAGGACAAGTGCGCGAGTGCATGGGGCGTTACTAAGCTGCGCCCGGAGGCGTGTCAATGTCGGCTGTCGATGAGCAACCTAAACTGCTGAATATTATAGTCTGCCTGCAATAGTAATCACACCTATCAGTGTCTGTGGATAATGAAACATATGCAAAGCATGCAAGACAGTTCCCAGCCACACAAAATGGAGAACCAAACAAAAATGTACGCAACACAATATGAGTTTCCGTCCATGGAACAAATGATATTTAAAATCGTGTGTCCATAATGTACTGCACTGTAAGTAGTTATACCCAGTGGAAGTGAAGCGCATCATGTCATCGCGCCGCCAATACACATGTCTAGCCCCATGGGCAGGGTCACCAGCAGTCCCACAGTGGTAGTGATAGTACACAGCTGGGCAGTTGTGGCTATATAACAACCGTAAAGAAACCTGACAGTCCAAATTGTATAAAAAAACACACACAAACATATGTATATTAAAATGTGCTATACACATGAACAGGAACGTAACTGGCACATACACATAGGATGCTATATGCGGAACCAGGATATCCAAAAGCAGAACCCATGCATGCAAATGCAATACGCAACAACCCCTGTATAGCACATAACCCGCACCCATGTCCGAATGTCCACCAAATCCAGCTACCAGCCTTGCGCAGCCGTACACCTACACATAGCGAGTATTCCCCATATGTAGTAGGAAGTATCGTCCTAGGCAGTGTCAGGATTGCAAACATGTATCCCACGTGTGTAAACATCCCATCACAGTTACGTAAATCCAAATGCTCGTGCGTCCTTGTTCTGGCAAAATGTGTGTACATCCCGCGTGGGATAAGTAACCTGTTGAAACATCAGAGTTGTTTACACGCCACGGTGTTTAGTACTGTACACATCTGGACAAAACATGTATGTGTAGTCATGGTACTGTTCAGTTTCTAGACAGACATGCAAAACATACTACGCAGGATGGAACACCTGTCCACCATGCAGGTCTCCCCACTAGGGTTGCCACCTGTTCAGATGCCCAAGGTGGGACATCTGTTTTAGAAATGTAAGAATTTGCAGTATAAAACATACCCCCGGTCAGTGCAAAGGACAGAATTACACTTGTTTGCCAAGATAAAAGCTTATGTCATAGCATGTGATTTGCTTATGCTAACCCAAATAATAGTTATGTGTTTCAGATACAAAATACCTGTATCAAGCAACTATTAAAGAAAATAAAAAATATACCTTTGTCTTAAAATCACAGGACACTTGCCATGTCTTAGGTTTCATCGCAGGACACAACTGTCCAAAGTGGGACTTCCCCTCGCAAAGAGGAAGAGGTGGTAACCCTACTCCCCACTGAATTATCAACAGTATATATTCAACCCAATCACATACCGACACCACCACTCAACCTATTACAGTAACAAAATCTGGACAGAGCCTAAAATGATGGGTGGACAAATAGGGACAGATGTAAATACTGCCCTCACAAACTTCGAAAGTTCACAGAATAATAGTATGTACATTAGCATGAAATGTTGTGAAGGATGTGGGGTAGTCCCCGAGTATTTCAGAGGTCCATACATTTTTACTGTAACAAACCTTCACATATGTTTACTGTACTACTGCATACCTGTAGTTAATTCATAGTTAATTCATGTCCAAAATAATAATCCTCGTATGAATGAATACAGGAAATAGTCAAATGTGAATGGGAACACCACTCACCGTGGATTATGTATTGTAACCACCCCCACCCATATTATGTATTGCCAACATTATAAGCTGCTGACAGGTGCCCAAACACATGTGTCTGTAAACACAGGTAAAATAATGTGAATGGAAACACCACTCACCGTGGATTATGTATTGTAACTACCCCCACCCATATTATGTATTGCCAACATTATAAGCTGCTGACAGGTGCCCAAACACCTGTGTCTGTAAACTCAGATAAAATGTTTAAAATGGACAAACTCTGTCCATGTGCTTTGTCTGACATTTGAACACGGTCAGTTCCGTTCACCAGGCGGACAAGCCTAAACCCAGATCACCGCATGAATCCCTGACAATTAAAAACTTGTATGTGTCAGGACTATAAGCCTTGGGGTTCTGAATATCCCTGCAGTGATTAAATATGCAGCTTGGGTCCAGAGCAGTAGGGAATAGGGAATGTGTAATATGTAGTACCGCATTTTTCCCAGCAGGAGAATGGATGCCTGTGTCGTAAGTGAAGCGGTGAGGCATATGTTAACGTAGCTATGTACTATGGGTATGCATATAAATGAGTCAGAACACCAAAAGTATAGTGGTTACAGCATCCGGCCAACGTGAATGCAGTCCCGGTTCAACTACGACTACAGCACATATAATGTTAAAGTGTAATGAATGCGTCTGTGCTGTACAGACATTTAAATATGTAAAGGTGAACGTGTGTTTCGCATATGTCCGTTAACCGGATTACAGATATTTTACTGGTACTGTCACAAGTAATAAAGCCCACGTAAGCACAAAGACTTAGTAAACATATGTAACCCACAATAAGGATATGCATGTGCGCCTGCCGTAACCCACAATAAGGAAATGCAAGTGCGCCTGTGCGTGTGTAATCCGCTCACAGCATAGCAAATGAATGCTGGTTTCTACACGTAATGTCTATATATGGATATATACATTTGTGTATAGATATATATATCCACAGACTTAAACTAAATAAATATATGAAATAAAGAATGTACAGACATATATATATATATATATATATATATACATATATATATATATATATATGTATATATATATATATATATATATATATATATATATATATACATACACTCAAACAGATACAACATTAATTGATATATACCTAACAAACATATAAACAAATGTCCTCGTAGATATAACACATGTACATAAATAGGTTACACCATAGCTAGTATGGATAGACAGAACAGACATGCAATTAAGGTAAATACACTGCTGCTCTCAAAACTATTGCCCAGAAAGTATCAGTGTGCCAGATCTGTAAGTCCTACTCTTTAAACATGGATATAGGTGTCCTTTGCAGGACCCCAAAAATTGTGAATCTATAAATGCTCTGTCCTGTAATGATTGCTGCAAAGAAGTGTCATCTGCAACTACAATATAGCTGTACATGCAACAGTAGCTTGTGCAAGTGTAATAACACATGGGTTGACAGAATGTATGACATATGTCCCGACATGCGGAGAGTGGATAGTTCTTAGAAGTGTCGTCATACTTTATTATCGCTCACATTAAATATGTGTTATGACTACTGTGGAGGGGTGTCAGGTCTGGGAATCATGGGTATGCAATAATGGGCCTAGGTGTTGGTTGGCACAGATTTATGAGGTCCGCCCCATGGGAGTGAGTAATATTCCTATGTGGGTATAGCAGACGCCTCTAACTTCCTAAAATGAACAACCCATCTACTGGATATTGTGTAAACTATTGGGGGAAGATGTAGGGAGTTCTATTAGTGTCATGTAAGCGATTATCATGGACGTACATGCGTACGAATAAGATGGTAACCATACCTTCCAATTAGAATAAGACATCTGGACAAAGGCATTTTAAAATAATTACAAATAGGGAATATCTCAAATATTCCTCTTACAAAGTCAGAACGTTGATAGAATAATGGATCAGTCAATAGTATGAATGTTTTGAGGGTTATTAATTGTAAACTACAAATGTCTGTCATTATTGTCTAACCCCACAGTCCCTAATGCCTTCCCACTAAATTACCAGAAAGGCACAATATTATTAAAAAAGGAACAAAATCAGACGTCTAAGTTCGGGACATTTACCCAAAATGTGTACAGTTGAGAGGTATGAAGGTAACCCTGACCTAAATAAATGTACAGAACTAGTGAGATTAGGTGGACAGGTGTGAAGAAAGACGTGATGACAAATGACAAAACATGTATAAGTCAAAAGCATGTACCTCGATAAATTTGGATGAATACTAATGCCCTGTGATAGTCAATGTGGAAGGTTAATAGAAACAACATAAATGTGTCCCTCAGGGTGCTATGCAGTGTCCCCGATACAGTGTTCAGTCTCCCACACACGCATGTGAGTTCTGCCACTGATGGAAAGCGCAAATACCGGTGAACACATAAGGTAGATGATAGCAGAATATGTTTTGATTAGCACCTGTTGGCTTTTGTGAGGAACACAACACTCTGGGCGGGTGTGTCCTACAAAAGGAATGTAATGGCATCTGGCCTGTGATTTCTCCATATATTGTGTGTAGTGGTGTAATAAAATGACATATCTTGTATCAGAAACAGATACATGTTATAGGAAACAGTATCATCGACTATACCACTACAAGACAAATCTGAAGGTATGAAAAGTGCTGAAGTAGTCAGTTTAGTACTGACCGCAGGTATGTGTGGACTTGTCAAATGTCACAGCTGTACGTATAGTTCCTATAGGGCTGTCACCTCTACAAATTATGAAAGTGGGAGGTGCTCTGTAGAAATGACAGACGTAGCAGGTCAAAACTACAGCCATGCTTACTCCACAAATAGACATATTAGCACACATCAAAGCTTAGGCCAGGATTCATGAATGCTTTGGTCGGTGTACGAGTAGAGTAAGAGTAGAGCAAGGCAAGATGTCTGCCTAGCTATTCAGCAATATCCTGTAGGGGCGTGTAACACAGCCCCTTAAGAACGTTACGGACAATGTTAGGATATGCAAATTACCCCATTTGTAGGTGAAAGCTATGCAAATGATGTAAAATATGCGATACATGAAACAGTAAGCTGTCCGTGCAAGAGTAGAGTTATGTGCAGAAATGTACATGGATGTTAACCGAGTAACGTTCTGCAAGTAGCTAAACGGAGCAATGTCATCTGCAAATAAAGGATGGATTTAGTTGAAGAAGCATGCCAATGGCCAAATATAAGGCCAGTGGCATGTTTTTCCATTGGAAATTAATAAAACTCTAGTTGTCCTCCCCCGATCTCCGGTGTTTAAGCATAGCACAGCGGCGCGAGTACGCGCTGTGCATACAAAACAAGACAAATATGTAAAATATACATACAAATTGTAATGTCAGTTAAAAGTTATTTCGTCATGCAGGTGAATGGCAAGCTGAAGACAACATGGCTACTGAGTAGTGGTTGCTATGTGTGGAAGCGCACTCTCAAAGATGTAACCAAGCATTAGTAGGCAATCCTATGTAATTGAGGCAGAGGATAGTGAAGCACAATTTGTCATGCCATATGGGCCAAGCCTCTACAGTGTAAGAGTAGGTTAAGGGGACTATCAGCGTAGAAGATAGGTGACATCATGAGTATGTATGTATAAAACACTGTAATCTTATTGGAGCAGTGTGTCACATGTCTGCTGTCAGTGACTCATCAGTGGAAGAGGCGTGTTATGATTCATCCTAGGTAAAGTCAGTAAACTGATGGTGTACGCCATGGATATCACTGAAGTTCCTTGCAAACCTGGTGAAGTGTGTTTGCGCCCCTGCAAGCCTGTAAGCCCGGGTAAGCATGTGTGCATGTGTGTCAGCCCGTGTGCGTGAGTTGAAGAATGAGTAAGCTACTATAAGATTGTTGAAGCCTGTGTAATGTTGTGTAAGCCAGTGTAAGTGTTTGTACGCATGTATAAGCCTGTGTGCGCACGTGGAAGCGGATATGCACTTCACTGTCCTCCTATGTGCGGCGCCACTCACTGTGGACACAAACAGTGAAAAGGAAGGTAAACAAATAGCAGTAAGTTAACCAAGGAGAACTACCACAGCTAGCAGGTGAAAACAATCAGACTGAGTATATTACACAGCCAGTACAGCAGGCCAGCACAGCACAGCACGTACAACTCTACAAACAGCAGTCCACCATGTTTTTCTCAGACACACTGCAACACTGTAGTATACTAAGAGAAGTGAAAACTGTAAAAGCTTAACTGAGACAACATAATGTTAGGGGCTGCCATTGCTATTATATGTCAACATATGCAACATGTGGAGGTTGTGCCAATGTGAATGCTGCTCAGCATCACACAGTGAGTAGACGGAGAGGAGTGTGCAGGCACAGGGTAACCTACCAGGGGCTACATGAGCTGGAGATAGAGTGCTATGGAGTGGACAGAGACCTCCTGCAGAAGATTGTGGATCTGTGCAGGCCATGTCTCACACACAGAACCAACAGAGGGAAACCTATCCCAGTGGAAACCAAGGTATGTGTTGCCCTAAGGATACCAGCAACAGGTACCTTCCAGAGATCAACTGGTGATATGATGTGGATTTTACAAACATCAGCATCCAGGGTACTGCACCAGTTCATGAATGCCATGTCAGCACATGTCAGTGATGATGTATATATCCCCAATTCCCGTAAGGTATTGGGCAGCAATATGTGTCTTTTCCACACAATAGTGGAATACCCTAAGTACTGTGTGCAATACACTGCACGCACATATGCATCAAAGCACCAGCCAGTGAGTGTGGTAGGGCCTACATCATCCACAAGGGCTTCCCCTCCATGAAGTGGCGGTTTGTGTGTGATGGCCAGCCCATAATAATGAATGTGTGTGCTGGATGCCCTGGAAGCTGCAATGCTTCCGATATGTGGCATCTGACACAGCTGTACAAAACATTTGGCAATGGGGACAACCCTCATGGTCACCTAGTGGGGGATGCCGGATGTGCAGTTCAACTGTGGCTGATGACACACATCAGAAATGCACACACACATGAACAGGAATGCCATAATGAAGCACACGCACATACAGAAACTTTACTGTAGCATGTGTTTGTGTCGCTCAAGTCACAGTTCTGGTGCCTGGACACATCTGGTGGAGCATTAAAGCACTTGTCAACTACATGTACCAGAATTGTCTGTGGCCTAGGTCATCTGTGTCACACACACACACACACACACACACACACACACACACACACACACACACACACACATGACAGTTTATATACATAGTGTGAGTGACTGTTCATGTATGTGTATTACTGCAGAACAGTTCAAACACAGCAAAGTATGTCAATAATGGACATTCATCATAGTTGTACAACCACCTTGGAGGATATGCATGCAGAACTCTCATTGCATATGTGATACAGTGATGTACTTCAAAATACCATTGTAAATGCAAATATCAAATGACAAATGACATAGCACATATCTATATGTACACATTGTTACCCATTATACACATTGGGGTGTAATACCTATGTGTTACTGTTGGTGAAGTATGTGTAGTAAATGTGGATAACTGACTCTGTTTAGCCTTATAGGTGTACAGCATGGGTTGGATAACATGTATATCTGTCTGTATGATACCCTTGTGTAGACTAACTGTGTCATGTGCAGAATGCATTCTAGGCCACAGTATGAATTCCCAGATGTGGACAGGAATATCCCTATTGTCTTTGCTTGTAACTAACATGGCTATATGTCAAACAGTAATGGTCCCAGCAATGCGTGGTGGTCAATACCAGTGCATACTGGTATAGTATAGTACATGTAGGATCCACATGCTACTGTGTGTCCTACATGTGTGGGTCAGTTGTGAAGATATCATATAACAATTGGTTATTCAGACTGTTGAGGTCGTGTCTACTACCATAATGCAAAACTATGACAGATAGTAACAGTATCACCCACAGCACCTTGTAAAACCATAGCAATCACAGATGTGTAGACAAGTACAACAATATGTGTAGTATAATGCATACTGGCCATGAATAGAAACTATGAAATGTTAACAGTGTGAAATACAGAGCATGTCACCATTCCAATGTGTCCACTATACATGTACATGCAGACAGTGCACCTTCACCATGTTCACATATAAATACATGTAAATCTGTACTACACACATCACACATGTACTGCACACTCTGAAACACATGCTGCCAATACTACACACGTCAGTCAAATGGCACATGGATGGATAACACATCTTCAGAATTAACAGTGCTGTACACTATACTACATTGATGATCATAGCTGTAATGTATCATGCCTGCTTACATACACCTAGAAGGAAATCACACTTTGTGTTAACAACATTGTAATATTATTACAGTGCTATGAAGCCACCCTGTGCATCAGCACCATGTTAGTCTGTACCTGCATCAATGTTACACATTACAAGAGGTGGCACAGGTGTCATCATATGCACAGGGTATGTAGTTTATTTTCCAGAGCCTGTCAGTGAACCAGCCAATCAACATGTATGCATTTGTGTGTGTGTGAGGGACAACAGGTTTTGCATGGCCCAATGTTGATGCAATGTGTGTGTGTATGTGTTATCCCTAGCTGTTTGTTTTATGTGTGTCTCTGCATGTACACTGTTTCAGCATGTGTCAGCCATATACTGGAGGTTGTGTGACAGTCACAGACTGTACCTGCCAGGCTGTACAGATCACCATTCCTGGCCATGGACACCCCTCCATGCATTCAACCATAGTCCAGTCCTGCACCTGGCAACGTATACACATACATACTTGGGATCTGTATCACAACCTGTGGATAAAAGGGTGTCAGTAATGTTAACCTGATTTGCATAGTATTGTCATTTAATACATAGTTATATGAGCCATACTCATCCTCCAAAGTAATAACCACTGCTGACTGCTGCTGAGATGTGCACATGACCGTTTAAAGGTGCTGTACCATCATTGTTTTCAATGTCCCTGGTAATACCCAGCAACAAAATAACTGGTCACTACACAACTATAACCCAGGATCACTACAGCACACAGTATGTGCACTATCACAGAGCCATAGCACATTCAGATACATCCAAGGTGAACATGTACAGACAATGCAGCACATTCATTAGTGCTAATATCCACATACATATTACAAAGATATATATATATATATATATATATATATATATATATATATATATATATGTATATATATTTACACACACACACACACACACACACACACACACACACACACACACACACACACACACACACACACTTGGCAGGGCTGGGAGTTGAACATACACCTAACTTCCTTAACACACTACAGCATTACTCATTTACAGAATGCGCTACCAAGATTACTGAACACAGCACTCCCAGAGGCATACTTCTAGGTGGGTGATATCATCCGTAAAGGTAAAGACGCCGATAGGGAATGTATGTGTTGTGAGGCATCTAAAAGCATTACTGTGTCCCCAGGCAGCTGGAAACACACACACACACACTTGGCAGGGCCGGGAGTTGACATACACCTAACTACCTTAACACACAACAGCATTACGCATTTACAGAATGCCACGAGATTATTGTACACAGCACTCCCAGAGGCATACTTCTAGGTGGGTGACATCATCCGCAAAGGCAAAGATGCCGATAGGGAATGTATGTGTTGTGGGGCATCTAAAAGCATTACTGTGTCCCCAGGCAGCTGGAAACACACACACACACACACACACACTTGGCAGGGCCGGAGTTGAACATACACCTAACTACCATAACACACTACAGCATTACGCATTTACAGAACGCAATAATGAGATTACTGAACACAGCACTCCCAGAGGCATACTTCTAGGTGGGTGACATCATCCACAAAGGCAAAGATGCTGATAGGGAATATATGTGTTGTGAGGCATCTAAAAGCATTACTGTGTCCCCAGGCAGCTGGAAACACACACACACACACACACACACACACACACACACACACACTTGGCAGGGCCGGGAGTTAAACATACATCTAACTACCTTAACACACTACAGCATTACACATTTACAGAGCGCGCTACCGAGATTACTGAACACAGCACTCCCAGAGGCATACTTCTAGGTGGGTGACATCATCCGGAAAGGCAAAGATGCTGATAGGGAATGTATGTGTTTTGAGGCATCTAAAAGCATTACTGTGTCCCCAGGCAGCTGGAAACACACACACACTTGGTAGGGCTGGGAGTTGAACATACACCTAACTACCTTAACACACTACAGCATTATGCATTTACAGAACGCGCTACCGAGATTACTGAACACAGCACTCCCAGAGGCATACTTCTAGGTGGGTGACATCATCCGCAAAGGCAAAGATGCCGATAGGGAATGTATGTGTTGTGAGGCATCTAAAAGCATTACTGTGTCCCCAGGCAGCTGGAAACACACACCCACACTTGGCAGGGCTGGGAGTTGAACATACACCTAACTACCTTAACAGACGACAGCATTACGCATTTACAGAATGCGCTACCAAGATTACTGTACACAGCACTCCCAGAGGCATACCTCTAGGTGGGTGACATCATCCGCAAAGGCAAAGACTCCGATAGGGAATGTATGTGTTGTGAGGCATCTAAAAGCATTACTGCGTCCCCAGGCAGCTGGAAACACACACACACACACACACACACACACACACACACTTGGCAGAGCTGGGAGTTGAACATACACCTAACTACCTTAACACACTACAGCATTACGCATTTACAGAACGTGCTACCGAGATTACTGAACACAGCACTCCCAGAGGCATACTTCTAGGTGGGTGACATCATCCGCAAAGGCAAAGACGCCGATAGGGAATGTATGTGTTGTGAGGTATCTAAAAGCATTACTGTGTCCCCAGGCAGCTGGAAACACACACACACACTTGGCAGGGCCGGGAGTTGAACATACACCTAACTACCTTAACACACTACAGCATTACGCATTTACAGAACGCGCTACCGATATTACTGAACACAGCACTCCCAGAGGCATACCTCTAGGTGGGTGACATCATCCGCAAAGGCAAAGACGCCGATAGGGAATGTATGTGTTGTGAGGCATCTAAAAGCATTACTGTGTCCCCAGGCAGCTGGAAACACACACACACACACACACACTTGGCAGGGCCGGGAGTTGAACATACACCTAACTACTTTAACACACTACAGCATTATGCATTTACAGAATGCGCTACCAAGATTACTGAGCACAGCACTCCCAGAGACATACTTCTAGGTGGGTGACATCATCCACAAAGGCAAAGATGCCGATAGGGAATGTTTAGAGAGTGAGCAGTCTGAAAGCATATTACTGTCCCAAGGTAGACATACACAAACACGGCAGTGCTGTCATCGGGCCAACTAAATATCTACAGAGCACTACAACACTAAATAGATACGGGATGTGCCACAGACAGTACACCCTTCAAGAGAGCAACCAGTGTGTTCAATGTAAGCATCTATCGTAACATTGAAAATGGACATCTGTTGCCTGGATGACCACCATGGCTATACAGGATGTCAATGGCCATGCCCACACGCTTAGTATCACACGTCTGTTTGGAATGTACTATGTGTCCATCTACACAATGGCGTACTGGGCATGCTCACACACTTAGCAGTTGCAAAGGGTCGTCTTGCATGCACACGGATTCTAATCACGGAAGGGCACAGTTTGGAATGTACTGTGTGTCCATCTACACAATGGCGTACTGGGCATGCTCACACACTTAGCAGTTGCAAAGGGCCATCTTGCATGCACACGGAGTCTAATCATGGAAGAGCACAGAGTGGAATGTACTGTGTGTCCATCCACACAACGGCGTACTGGGCATGCTCACACAGCAGTTGCAAAGGGCCATCTTGCATGCACACGGAGTCTAATCATGGAAGGGCGCAGTGTGGAATGTACTGTGTGCCATCTACACAACGGCGTACTGGGCATGCTCACACACTTAGCAGTTGCAAAGGGCCATCTTGCATGCACACGGAGTCTAATCACGGAAGGGCGCAGTGTGGAATGTACTGTGTGTCCATCTACACAATGGCATACTGGGCATGCTCACACACTTAGCAGTTGCAAAGGGCCATCTTGCATGCACACGGAGTCTAATCACGGAAGGGCACAGTGTGGAATGTACCGTGTGTCCATCTACACAACTGCATACATGGACTGTACTGTGTGTCCATCTTCACAACATCATACTGGGCATGCTCACACACTTAGCTGTTGCAAAGGGCCATCTTGCATGCAGATGGAGTGTACACACAGAAGGCACAGTACAGAAGGTCACAGTAAGGTATAACTGTCCTCACGCACAGGGCGGTCACACATGCAGTGACCTGTACACACACAGCTGCCATCACAGCTGTCACAGGTGCAGGTCACACACGTACACACTGCAGTGTACACTGTAGCTGTCAAGTCAGCACCATGTCGTCGGTGCAGCACTACACAGCCTTACGGTCCCACAACACCATGTGACACATGACCACTGGGCTGTACAGAGGTGTACACCAGCTGTGCAGAGTACACATGTACCAACAGGGATCCAACAGGTGTTATGCATTGCAATGATACCAGTATACATCAACAGGTCGGCTCAAGACATACCACGGCCCTTACAAAGCTGTGACATCTGACTGTTGCTGTACACCAATGAATACACGTCTGGATATTGCATACATGTGATTGTGTGGATGTGTGCATGGACTGCACACACAACACATACATACATAGCCTTTGATGTACCTCGTGCATAACACTGGCCTAATCAATGCTACACATGCGAATGGAAGGTGAGCCCATGTCTGTTGAATGCTCACACTACAGGGGGTAGCAGTGTTGACCAGGACACATACCCTTGTACTGGTCGCCTGTGACACCCGTGATATCATACCACAGTCCATGTGTTATGTATGTCAACACACATGTCCAACAATAGCAATGCATACAAACATGGCAACAGGAGACACATGTGACATCTGTACTGTGCATGCAGCAACCATGCATGTGCAGTGGCCGATGTCCGTAACATAGTTGCACCTACCTACGACATGCAGACGCAATGCAGACCCATCATTAACACCTGTATACGGTGACATACAAACAGCACGTATGGAGGGATGTGTGTACATAACATGGTGAACCACCTGTCTAGATGTATGTGTGCAGGGGGTGGCTCACAGTTGTGTCACACACCATCCTATCATGCCATGTGCAAACAGTACACTATGTTGCTGTTACGTGATGGTGCTGACATAATGCATACACAGCGGTCAGGTGTTAACAACTATATGTCACATGGCACCTGTAACACCTACAACCTCCCATGTGCATATAGCAGCACATTTGCCAGATATAGCGTTGGTACACAATGCAATCAATACCGCTGCATGTCTATCAAACGTGTCATCATATGGCAGGTGTATCATTCCCAGCACTGCCATGTGTGTCCGAATGTGTGACCAGAGATGCCACATATCGCGGGGAATATGTCCCAGTTGCTACACATCCCTGTACACCGTTGTAGAGATCTGTACATACGTCAGTGTGGGAAGTATGATGTTGGCCGGTGTGGTGCATCACACACGTCGGCTGTCCGTATACACATGTGTGGTCACCACAGTGTGTGTGTGTCTGTATGTATATCTGGTGCTTGGTGTGAGGGTGTATGCTAATATAGGGTGGGAAATGATCACTAACCCCACGTGGTGACTAACCCGTAATGGTGATGCATTGCACTACCCTGTTGATGCCATAGGTCCCAGCCATACTGGCTAACTGTGCATGTTTCTTCTCTGTGACACATCGTGTGGGTGCATAGTACTGTGAGGGTGATGATCACATAGGCAAGGGTCCCCAACTGCACACTATGGGGTGTGTGTTATAGTGGTGTACACCCCGTGAATGTGGCCATGTTCCCGTACTGTTACAGGGTCCTACTGCTGCACAGTGTGGCCTCCAGCTATCAAGTGACACCTCACATCATCATTGGTCAGGCTGCTGTGTACAACCCCTGCACCATGTCACCATACCTGTAATGTGTCCTGCTATGTATGTCACGTCTCTGTCCAGTGTAGCCTGTGGCACCGACCACATGCGTCAGGTGCAGTATACATGCGGACATCTTTGTCATGTTGGTGTGTCCAACAGTCAGGTTGAGGGTACATGTAGCATGCTGATATTGCCAGACGTGCCTGTGAGTAATCCACAGTTACACGAGGGGGACTGCAAACACTGCTACCTGTAGGCACATGCAAGTACACCATAGGAGGGAACCAGGGTATCACAACCAACATGGTGCTACAGATGTAACCGAGACACATACCGTGAACACATCACAATGCATGCTGCACATGCACTACATGGTATGACTGGTGCATGTCGACAGTACACAACCTATGTCACATACACATCTCTCAGAATTCACACACAACCACTGCAACATACACATCCCTCACTATGCATACACAGGTAATATTACATACACCTCTCACTATGCTGTTCACCCTGTGCTTCAGAATATGTGTGCATAACCCTGCACCGATGGCGTGGATGACAGGGATGCGGCACAGGCTTCATCATATGCACAGGGTGATATGTTTGCCAGGGGCATAGGCTGCACCAATGGATAACATCATGTGTGTGTGTAAGGGCCGGTGAGTTGACTGGACATGTCTGTGCAGAATGCATGTGGATGTTGTGGAGCACTACAGTTGTGTTTGCTGTGTGCGTGTATGTGTGTACACAGTTCTGCCATTTGTGAGGCCTACATGAGGTATAATTGACAGTTCCAGATTGTACAGAGCAGGTTGTACAGCTCACTGTGTCCGTCCACGGCCAGGTGACCTGTGCCTGCCTGGGGTTGCATGGGCACTACCAGGTGGAGGTACAGAGTGGCTACTGTCCGACGACACATGTCCGCTGGAACCGTGTCCCTGATGAGACCATCCAGGGCCACATCCACGTGGCCTGCTGTGTCCTGGTGTTGACAGCATAGCACCAGCTGCACTGCTACTGCTACCAGCACTATGGGAGTGGGCATGTGAGGTGGCACACTCACGTCGACCTACACTAGGTGGTGTTGCTGGCCTACATCCACGTGGCCTACGCCTCACTCCAACCAGGTGTTCCAGCACAGACAGCTCCTGCTCGTGGATTGCCATGCCTCGGTCAAGGATTCCGACCATTTCACTTAATCACCTATCCAGAACATTAACAATCTGCTGTTGAGCATTTGCCAATGCCTGGATGTTGTCATTTAGGGTATGGATAGCAGCTCTCTGCAGCTTCTGCCCTTCTCTGTTCTGCCGTTCAGCACGTGCCTGTGCTGCCATTACAGTCAGGAACATGCGTCTGGTGATACCAGCCTCTGCGCTCTGTCCTGCAGGTGCATGTCTGCCAGAGGTCCTCCTACGAGCAGCACCGGCCACATGCCTGTGTGGCACATCTGCAGTCATTACACTGACACCATGGTGTGTAGACACACCTTCTGTAGACACCACACGTTCCTGTTCCACGCTAACAGACGCTGACTGTCCTTCCTCTATGGCCACTGGTGATGCGGTATGTGTTGGCAGCAGAACTGTGTGCGGGGAAGAGGGGGACATAGCTGGGATGGTAACCATTGGCACAGATTCAGCCCCTGACAACCCTGCCTGTACCTCATGCATATGTTCATCACCGCTAGTATCTGTGGGGACACTAACATCAGATGGACCGCAGGAGGGTAACGCACCTACATCACCTGTGAATGCAAAGAAATACTGTAAAGTACAATAGACAGACACAGACACACACACACACAGACAGACAGACACACACACACACACACACACACACACACACACACAAACACAGTCACACACACACACACACACACACACACACAGACACACACACACAGACACACACACACACACACACAAACACAGACACACACACACACACACACACACACACACACACAGAAACACACACACAGACACACAAACACAGACACACACACACAAACACAAACACAGACACACACAAACACAGACACACCATGCATGTGATTTGTCAGATGGCATGCAGCATGCCGGCGATACAGCAGAGGGCATGCAGCTCAGACATTAATAGTGTTAGTAAGCATACCTCCCTGGGGTGCACACTACAGCAAGCAGGTGTCATATCAGTAGCCATGCAGTTCACACAATCATGGTAGTATGCATGCATCCCCGTGATACACCATGTGGCCCAGAACAGGATAACAGTACACATGGTTGACATGACCTTGACATGTAATCTGCTGACATGTGCATTAACATGCATACATGTCTGACACAATAGTGTCCTGACACATGTACAGCATCATAATGGGCTTCACATTGCAGTGTTGTGTGTATGCCCTACAGATAGAATGCATGTTTAGAAAATGTGCATGAGCATGGGAGGGTAGTGTGAGCCATCTATTTTGCTATACAGTGTGAAGTACAGACACTGTGCCATTGCATGGCAACATGAGGCATCTATGTTGCTGTAGAATGCATAATATGTACACATTGCATAGCCATAACTGCAACACAGTCGTGATGTTCAACAGATCGTATATGGTAGACTTCAGTGACACCTCCAGTAGCTGTGCACAGGCTTTTAGGTTGTCCAGTGTACCACATCAACTGTATAATCGGTCAACTAAGGCTATAATTGGACCATGTGTGGACAATGTGCAACAGGGTGTATACACATCCCAAGTACTGTGTGGCTACATGTCTCTGGCCATCCCCCATGGCCATGTGTGCACATGTGTTGGCCAATTTTGTGTTATGGGCATCTATCTCACATGTCTGTGTTGTCCCATATGACATACAGCCATAGATGTCAGATATGTTACAATCCACAGGGCTATGCAGACAATATGTGTGGTATAGGTCATGCGATAGTGTGACAATATTGCAGACAGAACACTACATGTCTGGGACATGTCAGGTGGCACATCACAATGTATGCACCCAATGCAGGGGCATATGACACAATGGTGACACCTGTGGGCTGCCCATATCACAGCTCACTGTGTGGTACTGTGTGCGTACCACACATGTTGTTCCAATGCATACTACATATGCCTCCATTGTAGAACACCTCCACCATTGTAAGCACAGCTGACCACACATGTCGCAATGACAAGTACTGTGGTTTCAAGTCCGTGTATCATTACGTTTGTATATATTGCACATGGGTGGCCTGTGTGAATGAAGGGTGTTGCGACCTGCATATCATGACTGGAACAAACATCAGGTGTGCAAGTGTTAACTGGCCACATGGCAAATAGATCTACACTGTAACATGCCTGATACTGATGACAGTCTCACCTGCAATGGACTCATGTCTGTGCGGCATGCCAGAGGTACCTGTATAGGGGTGACACACCAGTATGAACATTATCCATGACTGTATGACAGCCACAGGTTGCACTGTGCATGTGAATACATTCACCTGTGTAATAGCATATAGTATGCACATGTGTGCATACACAACGTAGCATACTGTAGTATGCAGCATGTGTGTCCACATACCTTGCATATGTTGTTACTTTACATAATGTACAGTGACACATGCAACTACATGGGATATAATAGCCATATGTGCAGTACTGACTTACCAGGCAACTCCAGGCTCATTGGTTGGGAGACACCCACCTCCACGATGGCAGCTAGTGTTTCTGGATGCTGTTCCCTGGGTGTCCCCAGACTGGCCAGTAGCTCCTCGGTGTGTGTGAGTGGGGGCTGGGTTGGTGGCCCACCACCTGTTCCACCTTGTTCCCTGGCGATAGCAGTGGCATGCTGTTTTGCATGTCGTATCAAGTCCGTGCAGTATCTGCGCACCTGCTGGTAGGTGCGGTTATGGCAACCCACATCGTTCACCCTCCT
Organism: Protopterus annectens; assembly: GCF_019279795.1. Classification (NCBI taxonomy): domain Eukaryota; kingdom Metazoa; phylum Chordata; order Ceratodontiformes; family Protopteridae; genus Protopterus; species Protopterus annectens. The sequence continues at coordinate 1,932,646,752 of NC_056726.1, forward strand.
GCATAGATCCTGCCACAGGTCATCCCGCTGCTGGGCATGCTGTGGCACATGGCTGAACAACAAGTCATAGTTGTCATGGAGCTGTGGGATGAGGACATCATCCTCCTGGTGTGTGTATGCTGGGAGGAGTGTACGGGGCATTATCTGTAAGACATAATGATGGTGACAGGTCACAGTTTCAGAGATGTACAGAGATACTGCTGCACATACATTTCTATGAAATCTACTACATCTGCACAGTTATCTTTGCAAAGCATCATGACAATGACACGACTGATGTGTTTGTGTCACACATGTCACACCCATTATGCATTGGATATCATCACCATATATGTGTGTCACCTCATTACAGTGTTCATACTCCATGTAAATGCTGTCTTGCTGTGGGCATGTCTATTTGCCTGCACTTGTGTTCTTACCTATCTGCACATGCCTGGATGTGTCCACGGTACTGCTGTTGACCTGGATGCTGTGTATATGTCACATATCAACACAGACACAGCCGTAATGGACTTGAGCAGTGACAATGCACACATACGCATGGACACCTGTACATGCATGTGTTTTGCCATATACATCTACACAGCACTGTACAACTGTTCAACATCCTGTCACGGATCGCCTGTATTGCACATGTGATAGACATGGGACAATGGCTAGTCAGACGACATTCGCAGGGATGGTTATCAACCATAGCATGTGCAGGCATGGTTTCCAAGCTGTAAGAGACAGCCATTGTGCCACCGCAAGGTGCATCAGTGCCACATTACTGATCCAGTCAGTTGATAGTACATCTACCATGCGGCCATCACACCATGTATGACTGGGATGACATGTGCAGCTTTGATGGACAGGGTTGCATGGTATGGCGGGAGTATGTCACATATATGGCACAGGGATCTGTCCAGCCTGTGGCGATCCTAGTATTAGGATGGTGGCTGTCCATGACATATGTCTTATAGATCAGGATATGGACATGTAGCATGTCCATCATCATGGTGTACCAAATGTCTTTCTGCAAGGTAGACAGCATGCTGCATAGTGGAGGTGAGGATTGTGAAGGCTGGTATCGCACATCCATGCATAGCCATTACCCCTTAAAGGTGGTATGTGATCCAATATTGGTCACCACAGTGCTGTATATGCCTGTCCAGTGATCTCCATGCTCATGGATGGCACCCTGACATGACATGGGTACCTCATATGACTACCTAAGGGGCCTGGAGATGTCACCAAGTCGAGGGGTGCACTGCACAGCACCATCCCTTACACAGTGTCCATAATGTTGACCACAACCTAGGTAGTAGTTTATGGGTACAGGGATGTTCACCTAGCAGTGTCATTGCTGGTATCATCCATCAGACTGTGCACATATGTCACACACCTCACCCACACAGCCCATTCTGTATGTTGTTCACAACACTGACACAGCTATACTGATAGGTCATGGCCATTCACAGCCTTACATACACAGATGCCTAACATTTGTCTGTGTGGTATGGGCTACAATGAGGGTGGGGTACAACACATTAACCCTGTTCTACTGTAGCTGGCACTGGTGTGCTGTGCACATGTCACTGTTGCACCTTTTGTAGTTGTGAGTCTGTCAACAGGCCACTGGTGGAACACTCCTGTGACATGCAAAGGTATTTGTAGTCAAATATCCTTGCTGTCTTGTACATCTGTACTGCTAACATCTACAGTGCTACTGGTTCATGGACATGCACACCATACTCAGCAGGGTTATAGTGCGGTGCCACCCTAAATGACTGTCATCACCACTTGTGGGTTGATATTATCCAACACCCTATCTGTATTGTATGGTCATGCTAGGCACTTGTTCAGATCTTGTGAGCATGTCTTGAGCTACTGATTACTATAGCACCCATTCCACACCATTTCCCATAGGTACACTGGCTGTCCTACACTTCCCAGCTTGCTTATGGTACAACAGCTGTTGTACACATGTAACGCACATATCCTGTGGGACATGGTTGTATATACAGGCATGTCCAACTGTCACGTACCAGTGCTACTGCCTGTCTATATGAGGGATATGTCGTACATGTGGCAATAGAGCAATTGTCTCATGTACACATTCAATGCTCACCTCCCAACATACAGCACTACAGCCTGTGGGGGAGGCACTTTTGCAGCTGTGCTGGGGGCATAGCTCTCAGGTGTACCTCATTACAAGGAACGTACCTCATTTGGGGTTCTAAAAGGTGCATGTTCCTCAAGGTTCCACATTGGAAGGGTCTGTCACACATTCATTGTTGGAAATTGTTTACCTGCTAGCCATGGCTAAATAGATGGGAATCATATTAATTCATTAGAATATCTTCTTTATACGTAAAACCAGCCTATTTTAGCCATCATATGTCCTTCCTAGTTGAAGCTGTTAGTAAGCCAGTTGTAAGTGTTCCACGTTTTGCCCATTTGTCACACAGTATGAGGGCTAATGTTCCTCAGTTTGGGGACAGGAGGTTGACAGCTATGGCTGGGGGTAATGCTGTCACCAACCCTGACTGCACCTGACAGTCATTTGGGGATGTGTAACATTAGCAACACCCCACCCATCACATAGTCTCACATGATCTACACCACTGGCCACCTACGAGGACAACTTGTGCAGTACGTCTCCATACTCACTGTAGGCACCAGAGGTAGCCCCCATCATGGAAGACAACATCACCAGCTTATAACCCACAGACTCATGTGTGCCCATCACATACAGCCAATAGTGAGTTACAACATTCACAACACACCAGTCATAGATGACTCTGTAGGGAGTCACACTGCAGTTCCACACAGCAGGCTACACAAGGCGTTAGTCGCTTACATCTTGCTGTCGGGTAACTGCTTCTGAAACATAACCTATGCACCCATGCCACACCTCACCAGGTACGATATGACTGTCATTCTCCATGTTAGTGTGACTGCCCTGTGATGCCACTGCACAGACTATGTGTGCTGGGACATGCAATAGCTCACCAGTCTTATATCCCTGAGGGTGTGGGCCAAGGCCTGGGGAGCATTTTGCATTCATCCAGACACGATACCACTGTACAACGACCGACTGTGTCACTTCAACAGTTGCCTATGCTCCTATTGTCATTCCACAGGCATCTGGTATCTGTCCGCTTTGACTGACCTGTCAAACACAATGCTGTGGCACAGATGACTTGCACCTGTCAGCCCTGGGAGCACAGCTCACATGTAAGGTTCTTGCTGCTTCTATACTGCCTGTCTTGCACAGTTTCCAATAACTGTCACCGGCAGGACGGGAACTGGCAGGCACGACATGGGGTCATGTGACACAATGCTTGCATCTTCCTCTGTGCCGCACGCAGGCAAGGCAAACCTTATAATGCACCATTCAAACATCTCTGCAGTGACTGGGACCTGCCTCTAGGCTCTGCAGAGCACACCTGCAATGACAGGTTATAGACAGACCATACCTTTCAGGCACATACTTGGACCGGCACACCCACAGCTGAGGGGTTCCCATATCCCACTATGTTTTGCACACATCCTGGCAAGTTACTTAGCACAATGCATCAGAGGTGCTCCACGTGCAACTAACTGTGTCCTGGACCACTACACACATTGTAACCAGCGACAGAGTCAACATCATACCCCACGGGTAACATACCTTCTATGTTGGCATATTGGACAGTGGGCCTCAGACAGCTACTACTGATGTGTGACTGACACTACCCCACACTTCACTGGGATAGCCACTCATGTACCGACACATCCATGAGTCATACCCTCCGCTCTGCTGCATCAACCCATACACACCACCTCCAAGACCTACATTACCCTTGGCATGAACACTACCACCATGTGACTGGTGTTACACACCTGGGGTTATCCCCTCATTGGTGGATTCTGAACATATGCTAATCAACCTTGTTAGCCACATCCCGGCACCACACCCATCACAGCATACACAGTACATGAGTACTACAACACCTACTACAGACGTCTGCTGACAGCAGTTGTTAACATCATGACACCCGTGCAGATGGACAATGCACATACAAATGCTGACACATACCCCAGTGCACTTCATTAGCATGTACACAACTGCATGGATCATGCTATTCCACACAGAGCCATGATGGTACACACCAGATAACAGACGCCACTCTGGTGGTCATGTTCCATGGACATATGATGTACAACAACAGGTGTAGGCTGTTTCACAGTGGTGTACATTCCCATGTGTGGGGTGGCTCACTGGTCAGCCGTGGTGGGGCCACAGGGTCCCTCATCACATACTCCAAGACTAGCTACGTAAACATGACTGCCACACATTCCAGGGTGTACCACCAGGCATTATTGTGGTATGTCAGTAGCTGATGGCAACACCCACATCTGCTGTCACATACAACAGTCACTCAGGAACATTGCAGACCCAGGTGTTGTTGGCAACATGCTGGAGGATGGATTCAATGCTGACATTACACCCTCTCACTCACTACAAGGCCGCAATCCATACATGAACATTGTGGTGTCCCTGTGGTCACACCTACACAGTACTGACCTACACTCTATATGTCCTGGGACACTGGCCCCATGTCACCTTCCAACGTCCCAGGCTGTGATGTCCACCAACCTCTGAATTACATGTCTCCCCACTAGGCCACCATATTCAGTAATAGCCTTGTTTCAGACATTGTAGCCCCTGAATGGCACACAGCAGCATTTATCACACTACACACAGGTGGCACCACAATGCACGTGTGGGACTATAGTCCTAAACACCTGACTGGACTGTTCTGCATGGCTATGGAGCACATCATCAAGGACGTCATTCACAGAGACATTGTTGGGCTCCCGTCCTTTGCTGCCACCTGGGTTGGACTTGTTAGGGCCAGTGCATGGCCCTTACACATGGTGGACTCCTTTCATACAGTTACCAGGGCAGTTGCTGATGGTACAGGAGTCCACACATCCTACATTGTCCTCTCACTGCCTTTCAGCACCATTCCCCATTCTGGTATTGACAACATACACATCCACCTGCACATCGTGCCCTGTGTTTCAGGATGTTATGCTATGCGGCTCATGGACAGGACACACAGTGAGGCCAGCATACCATAGTACCTACTACATGTCAGGTACATTTGGCATACCACGGTCCTCAGTCATAGGGCCCCTCATGTTCAGTATATGCTTCCCTGTGGAACAGGCTAGCACAGGGGACTTTCCCTGCCTAGCTTTCAAACCCCTGCATACCAAGAGCCATGATTGCTCCACCAGCTGATACTGACCCCAACCATATGGTTGTCACTGTGACAGATACATAATATAACTATCATGGCATCAAGCTGCATGACATAAGGTGCATGCATATCACCTTTGCATTACACCATTCACCCACTGACTATCACATGGATGGTAGTCCCCTACATACATATCACATTGTACATGTTTGCAGTACACACATATGTCACACCCACTCCTGTGGTTTCTGTATTGCCACTGTGGCGTGGATATCCTTCTACGAAGCCACACCTATCTGTACTGGGTGTGTAGCTGGTACATAGGCACCCATTGTACCTCTGAACTCAAGACATCTACACACATTCAAGGGTACACCACCCCATTTAGGGTGCACCTTACACAACAGTTACTGCTTTACATGCCACAACATTAACATGCCATGACGTTTACTGAGCTCCGACAGTTTAAATATGTGGCTGCACTACGGGCACCACATCTGTACACATCTGCATACTACATACTCAGGGGTGACCTCTGCTGATCAGACAGGGCCCATGTCCACAACATTATTAATGGATATACTCCTCATACGTGACATAAGCAGAGGCCACTGTGAGCAACATGCTCATGGATATGTGCACACACGCCACAATGAGTGGGATGTGCTTGTGGGTTACATTCCCAAACCGGACACTCACCATGCTTTGGAACATAAGTTCTATGTACATCACGCAGGGACAGTCAGTAGCACTGTTCATGTGATACCTCCCTTGGTGGTTGGGAGACACATGTAGGCCTGGGATCACTGCAGTGGCTGTATTGTGCAGTGGTGCAGGTGACACCTGGCTCTGCTGTTCACAGGACACTACCCTAGAGGGTGCCACTAGTGTGAACACTGTAGTTGTGCTTACACATGGATTTGCCAGACTGCATAGTACCCCACTATGCACCTGTGAAGCTATTACATGTCCTTTGTGCATGGTTACATGGTAGCCCTTCCATTTAGATTAGCTATCATGCTATTACAATGTCCCATACCTACAAGCCATATGTATCCTGTTATTGTACATACCAATAGACAATACCTGTGGTATGCATGATATGCCTGTTATGCTGTGTAGAATATCTGTCATATCTACCTATAATACTATACATTACACATATTTCACATAGTATCCCATAATGCAAAGCATACTTGCACAGCAGGCCCACCTTACATATGTCATTAACGTTATATGCCCATACACATGCGTGTTGTGACAGTATATCAACATGTACTATCCCCTGCTATGGCACGTCCTTGTTGGACATACCCTACCACTGACGGCAGGTTGTATGGAATTGTTCTGTTTAACGCACTCATGTTGCATCCCTTGTGGTGTCTGTGCTGTGTACCTTGTGTCCCACTGCTGGGCCTTTAGTTTCTACAAGCGTTAGTATGCTCAGCAAGACATCACTACATAAATACCTTTCCCCACTTTATGCATTGCGGACACGTTTAATTAATGCAAACCAGGCTATACATACAGTAAAACTAATTAATACAAATCATGCTATACATAACCTTACATATCGGCCATTCTACATACCTTGTTGTCATTATGGCGTTTCATTTCTATCTCTCTCACAGTGTTTCAACTGGTATTCGGTATGAGCATACGGTTTGAATGTCTGGCAAGTCATCCTTATATACGTCGATACCTGTAACATGTGGATTCATCCCGCCAATTGGTGTTCCTGAGTGACTAATTACTTGCATATCAGCTGTGCAGCTACTCCATTCACCAATTACGCGGCAACAGTGGGGTATAATTGGATTCTCCACTTGGGCGTTGCCTATTTGCCCTACCTTTGGGGAGACGGTCTGTATTGTGTTTTGTTATGTGTAACTGCAACTGCTATGCATGGAGACAAGTATAGTTTGGATTCATGTCCCCCATGGATTGTGTGTGACGGGTAGAGTATTTGGTTCAACATGTGGGTGTACCTGTCATCCCAACGTCTGATAATGGAGTATTGCAAACAAAACCTGCAACATGGCTGTTTGTTCCATTATACAACGCCTGCAATTTTGCATGACGCCTTTAATTGTGTCTCTCACACGGTATGTTGAGTGTTCTGCAGATGTAATTGACTGACTGGATGTTTGTGCTGCTATTACAGTCTGTATTGCTTTAATTTCTAGTGTGGGGGATGTCGGTGGGTGTACGTAGCATATACAGGTGTGTGGGCCTTGCATTTCTACATAATCCGTATATATGTGTGTGGGCTCCGTCCCTAATTAGAGAGCTAACAGTTAGTAGACTAATGTTACGGGATTGTACGTTGGGCCGTTGTTAATTGGTGTCTATATCGTCTGCAGGTGAGCTTGCTACTTGTATACCTCCGTAATTGCAGTGATATATCAAGGGATATGTGTAAGTGACAGCTATCCCTTGTGTTTCTGTCCCACATATTTGCAGTCATTGTGGTTGTGTTGTTAAAAGAGCCTGTTTGCCATGGGTTGCCACCTTTTCATATGGTCATTGTTGGACACTTGCGGGACGCACAGCGGTGTTTACAGGCCAACACGTAGCCAAGGTCAGTACACAGGTTAGCACATACTTTTATCCTCACTACATACCTATTGTTGTGTGACTTTGGCTACTTATCATATTGCATGTAACATTTCGTTTCTTACATACAGGCATAACTATTAAATCGACTGTTACATTATATATGGGACATATTTATGTCCTACCATCTCGGACATTTGCCCTTTGTACTGTTTTATGTCAGGACACACCTGCCCAGGGTGGGGCTGTCCTTCCTACTGTGGGACAGGTAGTAACCGTATGCCTATGGCTAGCTATACCCACACCTACCATACTGATCTGCCTCTGACTTGGCACTAACAAACACATGTTGCGGACACACACACATTACAGTCACACAGAGATGCACACGGCACCCTCAACACACACACAGACTACGGCACTCACAGACACAGTTGAACACAGTACCTCGTGGACCGCAACACCGCAGCGGTGACTAACTGTCCTTCATATCATCATACTATTACTAGCAGATGTACTGTTCGGTGCTGTGTTCTATCGGTCCTTCAGCCTGGTGGTTACGCATGTCGGTATGTTACACATTCCATGGTTGGCGGTATCCTATTTATTTGTACCTCCAAGGTGTTATGAATGTCGTTGCACTATCTATTATATTTGCAGATATCGCTGAATCCATCTATATCACCATATATCCCTCTATTGCCCTTTCTAACTGTATTATATATGCATATGTGTACATATATATAAATATCTATATATATATATATATATATATATATATATATATATATATCTATATATATATCTATATATATATATATATATATATATATATATATATATATATATATATATATATATATCTATATCTATCTATATATCTATATCTATCTATATATATATATATATATATATATATATATATATATATCTGGCGAGGCGTGACAGACACAAAGCACCACCATATGCTGTCACGGCTCATGTACTGTTCAGGTGTTGGCATTCCGTGTTCCACTGGCTGTTGTGTTTACAATGTTTGAGGGCTGCCTATGTAGGAGTCACACATTGGGCCACCTATACATTACAATTTACAGGTGGTCATGTTTGTGTGTCATCCATTTTACTGTGTGTGCAGGTGGAGAGGTGTCAGTCTGTAGGGGCCTACCTTGTCAGAGTATGTGCTATACGTTCCCTCTTTGCTAAGGCGTAGGCATATTGGGCATGCCTCCATCTGCCTACTGGGGCTGGCACAGTGTGTTCATGGTCTGAATCCTCATGTGCCTGAAATGGCCTTGGCAATTGCGTTGGGCTATGGGGGCCTTCACCATTTTGTCCCTGCTGCAGCTGCTTCCGCAGGATCATATTATGTAGCATGGCACATACTATGATGATGTGGGCACATGTGCCTGGAGAGTACTGCAAGGCTCCACCAGATGTATCCAGGCACCGGAACCGTGATTTCAGCATCCCGAACACACACTCTGTGATGATTCTTTTTTGTGCGTGTGCCTCATTATGGCGTTCTTGCATGGGTGTGTGTGCATTTCTGATGGGAGTCAACATCCACGGCTACAGTGCATAGCCAGGATATCTGACGAGATGGCCATGTGGGATGTCCCCCCTAACAAATACCTGAAACAGCTGTGAGGCATGCCAGATATGGGAGTCATGGTAGCTTCCAGGGCTGCCAGCACACACATCCATGATAATGCCCTGGGCATTGCACATGACCTGGCAGTTGATGGAGTGGAATCCCTTGTGGTTTATGTAGCGCCTACCCTGCTCACTGGGTGGTGACTTGATTTGTATGTGTGTGCAGTCTATCGCACCCAGTACCTCCAGGTATTGTGCCACATGGTGGAAGTGGCGCATATTGCAAAAAACCTTACATATCGGCCATTCTACATACCTTGTTGTCATTATGGCGTTTCATTTCTATCTCTCTCACAGTGTTTCAACTGGTATTCGGTATGAGCATACGGTTTGAATGTCTGGCAAGTCATCCTTATATACGTCGATACCTGTAACATGTGGATTCATCCCGCCAATTGGTGTTCCTGAGTGACTAATTACTTGCATATCAGCTGTGCAGCTACTCCATTCACCAATTCACCACGCAACAGTGGGTATAATTGATTCTCCACTTGGGCGTTGCCTATTTGCCCTACCTTCGGGGAGACGGTCTGTATTGTGTTTTGTTATGTGTAACTGCAACTGCTATGCATGGAGACAAGTATAGTTTGGATTCATGTCCCCCATGGATTGTGTGTGACAGGTAGAGTATTTGGTTCAACATGTGGGTGTACCTGTCATCCCAACGTCTGATAATGGAGTATTGCAAACAAAACCTGCAACATGGCTGTTTGTTCCATTATACAACGCCTGCAATTTTGCATGACGCCTTTAATTGTGTCTCTCACACGGTATGTTGAGTGTTCTGCAGATGTAATTGACTGACTGGATGTTTGTGCTGCTATTACAGTCTGTATTGCTTTAATTTCTAGTGTGGGGGATGTCGGTGGGTGTACGTAGCATATACAGGTGTGTGGGCCTTGCATTTCTACATAATCCGTATATATGTGTGTGGGCTCCGTCCCTAATTAGAGAGCTAACAGTTAGTAGACTAATGTTACGGGATTGTACGTTGGGCCGTTGTTAATTGGTGTCTATATCGTCTGCAGGTGAGCTTGCTACTTGTATACCTCCGTAATTGCAGTGATATATCAAGGGATATGTGTAAGTGACAGCTATCCCTTGTGTTTCTGTCCCACATATTTGCAGTCATTGTGGTTGTGTTGTTAAAAGAGCCTGTTTCCCATGGTTTGCCACCTTTTCATATGGTCATTGTTGGACACTTGCGGGACGCACAGCGGTGTTTACAGGCCAACACGTAGCCACGGTCAGTATACAGGTTAGCACATACTTTTATCCTCACTACATACCTATTGTTGTGTGACTTTGGCTACTTATCATATTGCATGTAACATTTACGTTTCTTACATACAGGCATAACTATTAAATACGACTGTTACATTATATATGGGACATATTTATGTCCTACCATCTCGGACATTTGCCCTTTGTACTGTTTTATGTCAGGACACACCTGCCCAGGGTGGGGCTGTCCTTCCTACTGTGGGACAGGTAGTAACCGTATGCCTATGGCTAGCTATACCCACACCTACCATACTGATCTGCCTCTGACTTGGCACTAACAAACACATGTTGCGGACACACACACACATTACAGTCACACAGAGATGCACACGGCACCCTCAACACACACTTACACAGACTACGGCACTCACAGACACAGTTGAACACAGTACCTACGTGGACCGCAACACCGGCAGCGGTGACTAACTGTCCCTTCATATCATCATACTATTACTAGCAGATGTACTGTTCCAGTACTGTGTTCTATCGGTCTTTCAGCCTCGTGGTTACGCATGTCGGTATGTTACACATTCCATGGTTGGCGGTATCCTATTTATTTGTACCTCCAAGGTGTTATGAATGTCGTTGCACTATCTATTATATTTGCAGATATCGCTGAATCCATCTATATCACCATATATCCCTCTATTGCCCTTTCTAACTGTATTATATATATGCATATGTGTACATATATATATATATATATATATATATGTATATATATATATATATATATATATATATATATATATATATATATATCTATATATATATATATATATATATATATATATATATATATATATATATATATATCTATATCTATATATCTATATCTATCTATATATCTATCTATACATATATATATATATATATATCTGGCGGGGAACGTGACAGACACAAAGCACCACCATATGCTGTACGGCTCATGTACTGTTCAGGTGTTGGCATTCCGTGTTCCACTGGCTGTTGTGTTTACAATGTTTGAGGGCTGCCTATGTAGGAGTCACACATTGGGCCACCTATACATTACAATTTACAGGTGGTCATGTTTGTGTGTCATCCATTTTACTGTGTGTGCAGGTGGAGAGGTGTCAGTCTGTAGGGGCCTACCTTGTCAGAGTATGTGCTATACGTTCCCTCTTTGCTAAGGCGTAGGCATATTGGGCATGCCTCCATCTGCCTACTGGGGCTGGCACAGTGTGTTCATGGTCTGAATCCTCATGTGCCTGAAATGGCCTTGGCAATTGCGTTGGGCTATGGGGGCCTTCACCATTTTGTCCCTGCTGCAGCTGCTTCTGCAGGATCATATTATGTAGCATGGCACATACTATGATGATGTGGGCACATGTGCCTGGAGAGTACTTAAGGCTCCACCAGATGTATCCAGGCACCGGAACCGTGATTTCAGCATCCCGAACACACGCTCTGTGATGATTCTGGTTTGTGCGTGTGCCTCATTATGGCGTTCTTGCATGGGTGTGTGTGCATTTCTGATGGGAGTCAACATCCACGGCTACAGTGCATAGCCAGGATCTCTGACGAGATGGCCATGTGGGATGTCCCCCCTAACAAATACCTGAAACAGCTGTGAGGCATGCCAGATATGGGAGTCATGGTAGCTTCCAGGCTGCCAGCACACACATCCATGATAATGCCCTGGGCATTGCACATGACCTGGCAGTTGATGGAGTGGAATCCCTTGTGGTTTATGTAGCACCTACCCTGCTCACTGGGTGGTGACTTGATTTGTATGTGTGTGCAGTCTATCACACCCAGTACCTCCAGGTATTGTGCCACATGGTGGAAGTGGCGCATATTGCTGGCCAACTCCTCCTGAGTTCTGGGGAAGTATATCTGCTCATTGGCATGTGGTAACATGGCATCCAGGAACTGGTGTAGTACCCTGTATGCTGATGCCTGTGAGATACCCATTATATCTCCAGTTGGCCTTTGAAAGGTACCTGTGGCCAGTATTCGCAGGCTTACATATACCTTCGTGTCCACTGGGATGGGTTCCCCTCTGTTGTTTCTGGTTCTCATGTGTGGCCGGCACAGCTCCACTATTTGCTGTAAGATGTCCCTGTCCACCCTGTAACGCTCTACTATCTCCAGGTCATGTAACCCCTGGTAGGTTACCCTTGGTCTGAACACTCTCCTTCTACTCCGAGGCCTGTGGTGGTTGTCGGCATCATCCTCCACAACACCGTCAGTCTCTAACACATGCTGATGAATCACAGCTATGGCAGCTCCCAACATGTACATTTTAAAAGTTCCCCGTGTATTTACACCTATGGTGCAGTGTTTGGGAATACACAGGTGTGTGTTGGGTGCTTTCACACTTTATACTATTGTGCTGTGAACACCGATGATGTCATAGGGTGTGTATGTACGATCGTAGCTACAGGTTATCTTATGTGTTTTACTGCCGGAACTACTATTGTGGTGCCTTTGGTGTTGAATTACATTTGCCTGCCGTGGATTACCTCTTAACCTTCCCTTTACATTTCTGCACGTTGCACCTACCATTTTCTGGCGTGCATCCTGCAGCCTACTTTCATTTGTACTTTCCTGGACCTGGCGTATCTTGCGTTATGTGTGCTACTGCCGGTCTGCTGTCAGTTTGCTTTGCTCTGCTGTGTCAGGTCTCCTATCTTTGCAATCCAATACCTCCCCTCCTTTCTTTGCATTCCAATGCCTCCCCTAACCTGTTTTGCAGGTTTCTGCAAGCAGACTTGTCAGCTGCCATCGATTGGCCTTCGTGGGTTGATTGGTGTTGATTGCTCATTAGTACTCCAATTACCCTACTTCCACATTTCCTTCTTTTTTTCCCCTGACCTTCCTGTTTCTGCTATTGTTTGCGGCGCATGCGTCCGATAACTGGGTTTCGGGCACGTTTTCATCCTCGTACACATGCACTTTTGGGCACCATGTGTGCTCTCAGCTATACGATTCCTCCCCACCCCTGTCCTGCAGCTTTGCTTAGCAACGGACAGGCCAGATTTGCAATGCTCCAATGTGCTTACTGCTACGGTGGCACACCCCTCTGCTGATGTCATGTATCTCCTCTGAGCCACTCCTCGGTGTTATACCACTGTGCCATTTGGTACAACCTTCATCTGGCGGGACATTTGCGATTCAGTATTATCTGCCTCATTTGCATGGCATTGACTACTAATTCATAGTTACTGCGCCGGACACTATCGCAGGCCCTTAGCAACCCTTGCACCTTGGTTGTGTTGTTCCATGCCTACCATTGTGTATTATGCTGTAAACCTGATTTCTATTACGTTGCAATTTTATGACATTTTTATATTATTTCTTTATGTTACAGCTTCTGCACACATGCCCTGCGGATGTGCTGTGCGTTACTGTGGACATGACATTAAATGTTGTTATTTACATGTTGTGCATCTTTTCTTATGCCATTGGCTGTGTATTTCGCCATTGGCATATGTTAACGTTGTGATACCTGGGTCTGGCCCTCTTCCATAGCTCCGATGTTCTGTTTGGGAAAATGTAAACCGTGTTTTTTGGTTTACATTTCCGTGGGCTTACGCTACGCCTGCACCACTTCATGAATCGCTATATACCTTCATTTGCATGGTGCAACACTGCACATGGGGTGATTAGCATACCTACACCTGGGGCTGCGCAGTTCTGGCGTATGCCGGTAGTGCACGTGGAATTGGATCGTACCTGAATCGCTCGATGGCCATATTTGGCATTATACCGCCTACGCTATGCCTGCGCCTGGCACAAGCTTCATGAATCCCGGGGATAATAGTAAATTATTTGACTCCTTTACTATTTAAGAATGCATATATGGAGCTCTAGTGAATGGAAAAAGTAAGTTACAGGGATACCCCACCATATGTATCTATCTGATGGACTAGGAATGTATTTCATTCCATGGTGGGCAAGTTTTAATGTACAAACTAGTTTAATGTTATTTTTTTCTTTAGACTTTAAGACATTAATTAGTTTCACCAAGCCTGACTTATTTCTATTAATTAGGTTAGAATTAACATCTTTCACTGAGAAAGATGGATATTTACAAATTAATATATTTTTTACTTTATGTAGAGGAGATGGTTTCAGAAAAATATAATGACACCTCAAATACTTCTTTAAACTAACTAGGCCTGGATATCTCTTCACTATCTTTAAATATAAATGGTTTAAATAGTCCAAATAAACAATCTAACTTATTAAGATATCTAAAGGTAAATAGTCCCTGATTCATTTTTTTACAGGAAACTCATTTTAAAATCAATGATAATTTTAGTTGGAATCCAAGTGATTGTAAGACCCTAGCATGCTGTAAATTTAAAACTAAGAAAGGGGAGTAATGATATTATAGAGAAACAATTCACTAAACCCTGAAATAATACATAAATATGTTGATAATGATGGGCTTATAGTGATAGTCATAGTGAAGTTTAATAATAGGTTGTGGACATTAGTTAATTTATACTGGTTTCCTGGTATTGGGATAGGAACAGTTAAAAAACATTTAGATCAAAAACACTTCTAAAGGGAATCTAATAATAGGAGGGGATATTAATTGTATAACTGACACTTCTGAAACTATTAATAAAAAATGTCCACGTTTATCAGCTATCGCAAAACTACTGAAAAGATGGACTGAGTCATTAAAATTGATAGATACATTTAATGCTATTGATAATAGCTCCCTGTTATTCTCTCATCAAGACTATAGGTTTGGCACTCATACTAGAATAGATAAATATCACAAGACCTGCAAACCAAAATTACTTCTTTCTCAATAATTCCATGTCCTCTATCAGATCACAATTCATTAGTTCTAAAATTACAAGTAGATTTTAAACCACTAACATTCCTTTCTAGAATTCCTTCGTACATTACAAAAATCAAATAATTTAAACAATGGTTAGTGAATGAACTTAATTTCTTTTTAGATATAAACTATAATTCAGAAGTAAATATAATAATGGTCTTGGATTCACTAAAAGCTTATATTTATGGAAAAGCAATTAGTTGGCATAAAAATAAACTCAAAGAATGGGAATCTGAACTGCAAGAATTACAAAGGAAGCTCAGATTATATAAATCCAAAAAGCACTTTAATTTAACTGAAAATAAGAAGACAATAGAAGAATTAAACAAAAGATATAATGATATATTAAATCATAAAACCAATTCAGCCATAGAACGGTTAAAAATAAATTCTTATGCTACGTCTCCAAAACATCTACATAACTTGTCTGTTAGAGTTAAAATGCAATCTAAAGCTAATTCTATTGTTAATATTTTACACATAGAAAAGCACAAGAAAGTCCCGGAAATAGGAGATATTTTAGATGCTTTCAAATGGCATTACAGTAACCATTATAAAGATAAATATAATAAAATAGACCATTCCATTTTAGGAAATGCTATTAAATCTATACATGATAGCTTACAAAGGAACTTACAAAACCCCATAACACTCAAAGAGATCATGGATAAAATCAAAGATAGTAAACCTGGTAAATCTCCTGGAATGGTTGGATTAATTTCAAAAATTTACAAGTTATTTCCCCAAAATATAATCAACTTGCTGCATAAAACATTAATTGAAATACAAGCCCATGCAATTATTCCTCCTTCATGGAAATACTCTTTAATTATACCCATTCTAAAAGAAAACAAGGATGCTAGTCTTTGCGGTTGATATAGGCCAATATCACTACTAAATAATGATTATAAAATATTTATGTCCATCCTAGTAAATAGAATAAAAAATCAAATAAATGAAATAATCAATAATGATCAAACTGGATTTATTCAGAATAGACATGAACATGAAAACATTAAAAGAATATTGACTTTAATAGATTATATAAATAAAGAGAATATAGAAGCTTTGATAATAGGACTTGATATTGAAAAATTTTTTGATTTCTTAAATTGGGACTATCTAATTAAAATTCTAGAAGCATATGCATTCCCTCTTCCCTTTATTACATTTATTAAAAAAGTCTATGAAAATACCTTAGCATATGTTAAAATAGGACCCTTTACTTCAGAACCTATAAAAGTTTTGAGAGGAACTAAACAAGGATGTCCAATGTCACCTATTTTATTTGCATTGGCTGTTAAACTATTGCCTATATTAATATGAAATAACCCAAAGATAAGATGAATAAATATATTTGATCAATATAACTCTAAGATCATGCTTTTTGCTAATGATGTACTTCTTACTCTATTGAACTCAAAAGAGGTCTTAGATGAACTAGATATTGTCTTAGAGAAATGTTATAAGATTTCAAGTCTTTGCTGCAATAACCAAAAATCTAAAATGTTATTATTAAATAAAAAAGAGGACATACAAGTATATAAGAACAGTATCATAGGAAGACAATTTACGACAATAAAATACTTAGGGATAGATTTGTCTGGCAATATATAAGATATAATGAAAATTAATTATAAAAGGATTATTGACATAATAGATTCTCTGGTGAATAAATATAATAACTTATTCTTAGTGTTTGAAGACAGACTTCAACTGATTAAAATGGTTCTTCTCCCTAAAATCTTATACATAGTACAAGCTATTTTGTTAATTCCTGAGAGATCCTATCTTAAGAAAATAATACCAATACTGCTAAGGTTCTTATGGTATCCTAAAAGAAACAGAATTGCTTATGTGCATCATATAAGTCAATGGGATCAGGGAGGAATAAGTTTCCCAGACATCGAATCATATATAAGAGCTACATTACTCAAAACTGTGATTGAATGGATTAACCCTAGTTATACATCCAATTGGAAATTATTACATACAACTATTGTATTAAATGAAAACAAACTTTCTAAAAATACTAATATTATAGATAAGAATAATATACTATGATATTCATTGTATTTAAATATACAATATAATTATCTAAACTAACAAAGTCATATTCAATAAATCATTTATTCGATCACTTTAGAAAGTTTATAAATATGAACATGGAATTAAAGATTTGGTTCCCAACATTAATTCCCTGCAGCATTACTAAAAATATTCCAGACAGAATCCATAGTGATATAGTCATCCATTGGGAACACGAAAAACTAATTTGTTGGCTCCACAGCATTAAAAATCAAAAAGTCTTGGATATACAATATATGATGTCAGCTTATAATTTAAATTCTCATGAATGGCTAATACTTCAGAATATACTGAATTTCTCTAAGGATCTATGTAGGATAATAAATAATTCATCATTCTCTACTACACCTAAATGTATAAGTAGAATGTTTGAAATTATATATAATAATGAAATTATGAAGATTGGAACTTCTTACTTATATAATTTAATAACAAACTACAAAACATTTCCCAAAACAACATATTGGAAATTTATTACTAGAGGATATTCAATTCAATTAACACAAGAAAATAAATCAAATATACTACTCTCAGTAAAATTAACTTCTAGTTCTCAGTATTGGAGAATATTTACCTGGAAATTCCTACATAGATCCTTCTTAACTCCTGATAAAATTTAAAAAATCAATCCTATTAACAATGGAGTATGCTGGCGATGTCAACAGTTTGATAAAGCTGATTGGTCTCATATTTTTTTTATGAATTTATAAAAATTAAACCCTTTTAGGAAAATATTAATAATTTTTTGCAGGCGATCTATACAGATAAATTTGTCTTGACTAAAGCTTTGATCTTACTGAATATGTATGAAGATATCTTTCTAAATAAATCTAATCTTTATGTTCTATGGACAATATTAGCTATAGCTAGAAAGTGCATAACAAAGAGATGGAAGTCTACCACAGTACCAGGAAGAGAAGAATTTTTATGCTTATTGAAGAAGACGGCTTTAATGGAAGTGAAAACCAAATAATTAAGATTGTTTCCAGTGTCATTAACTAATAATCCTTGGAGAAAAGTATTGCCATTGATCGATACTTTATAAATAGACCTAACCTCCTCTTAAAAAAATCAATTCTTAAGTTAAATTTAATTATTTTGTTTAACTTGTTATCTTTCATTTACATAAGTCAGGCTGTATGTAAAGATGTATATCGTTAATTCAATTGTTATTATGATTCTACATTGTAAAAGTATTTATTATTGTTGGCTGCTAAACAAAATAAAAATTCTTTGAGTAAAAAAAAAATATAACCCCTACTATACATAACATGTGCAGCAGTCTGATATCTCACTGGCTTATTATCAGATATGATGTCAATAAATAATGGTGTACAGAACATATGCACCTCTTTCTGCATGACATATGTACAAAGGTTGACAGAGTTATGTCTGGAGGCACAAACACAGGGCCAATATTGAAATGTTGCTGTGATAACCTTATACATTTACTGTTGTAACAGGGTTTGTTGTGACATATGTCCTATGAGGGATATGAAGTCAGTAACTCTCATGGATGTCACCATGTACTAACTGCAATCCTCACACTATGCTTCTGCAGTTCTCAAATAGGTGTTCTGTGAGTAAGACAAGAAACAAAAAGCACCACACACTGCCCAATCTGTAGATGACCCTACAGATGGGGGTTCCTCAAAAATCATAGCACTGTCATGACAGGTATTAAAACATGTAGACCAGACATAGCCACACGCACCCTGTTAAACCGACATTACTCCAAATGCAGAATAACAACACTTACATTCTGTAGTCATGTCAGGCACATCCCCCCTCCTGTGTGTTGGCCTGTTTCCACAGTGTATGTTGTTAGAGGTAAATCCTAAAGCCATCTGTGATGCTGTTTGCCAAACATCAGATCTAGGTCCTGCTCACAGTGAATGAAAAGGCCCAACACCAACATAATATTCCTGGATATTGGAGTGTGTTTCCATGCAATTGGCTATGGGAATGTTACCACAGATGTTCCAGATGCAATCAGCTAGAGGAGGGTTGCAATTCATGCAGAGGCCATCAGCTGATCATGAGCATCACTTACAAAACACAAGCTGCTGCCTAAGCAAAGCAGGTGTAGTTCTCCACATCCACCAGACAGAGACTGAGAGAGACAGACAGATACAAAGTAAATCAGGGAGTGGGTGGGAGAGTAAAACCTAAGTAGGTTTGTGTCACACACATACCAGTACAGGGTTTCAAACCCCTTACCAACTATGTATTGCTATCACATGTATATGCAGTTATTACATACACCACATAGCTTACATGTTGATGAGCTGACCGAACGTATATGTGATGTTGAGTGACATCTGCAACAGTGATATGGTAGCAATACGGTAGGTGTAGTACGCGTGCCGTCCACAGGAACAAGTGTCAGCGTCAACACATCCACACTCAGGGGCTCACACACATTCACACACTTGGCAGGGTCAGGAATACACTTCCTAACTAGTTAGTTTGCCACAATACAGTAATGTGCAGGTATCACATGCACCACAGGGCTTATCCGGAGGTTATATGGGCAAAGGGTATGTGAAGGTGTCTGACATCAGACAGCATGCTTCCATATGCCAATGGGAGTTGTAGTAAGTATGAATGTGGTCAAAAGCATCATACACTGCACACACAGACACAGGGTGCCAACACTGACATGCATGTATGCATTGCTTCATGGGTGTGTAGTGGTTGACTGTGCCAGAAGGCTATACAAGGCTAGGTGAAGGGTATATCTTGGCATCAGGCCACATGACAATGGTCTGCAGTGTGGCTCAGGGGTGTAGTGACTGGATTGACCCACACATGTGAGTATTGTATTCACCATCTAGTCACCTGGGTAACTATTGTGTGTGGCCATTGCTGTGCAATGCTTGCCATGTATCTGTTCTTTAGTCCATGACATGGACACTGTCTGGGGTATGCACACATCCCACATGCATGTACAGTGACATGTGGAACTGTACCTGGGGTGTCTGGCCCATGTTGTGTGCACAGATTGTCATCAGCAGATGTGCCAGTCCTGGCCTCATGTGGTGGGAACTGGTAATGGACAGCAGGTTGACCCTGCACCTACATTGATAGCATGATACAGGTATTGAAAAACATGAACCAGAACAAACTGTAGTATAAAAAAGGCAAGGATGTAGTAGAATCTTCTTTTATTCATGAACCAGTAGTAGAAACTTCTTTTATTCACGAACCAGTATATGTAAGTGCTTTTGGTCGCACTTAGAATGTGCAACCTTCATCAGACAAACAATATAGTTAATTAATTAATGAAGAATTTAAAAAGCCCACTCAAATGACATCATCATTACATCAAACAAACAAAAAAATAATATACAAGTTAATATAGATATAAGGATATTGACATTAACTTGTATATTAATTTGTTTGTTTTAAATTGAATGTTTTGTATATAATGTACCGAACAATGAGGATTATAAGGAATGTACATATATACTTTTTTTTAAAAAAAGGGGTGTTTTTGCTTTAAAATTATGCTTTTGTATGAGCTGATGTAATGATGATGTCATTTGAGTGAGCTTTCTAAATTCTTCATTAATTAATTAACTATATTGTTTGTCTGATGAAGGTTGCACATTCTAAGTGCGACTGAAAATGCTTGCATATACTAGTTTGTGAATAAAAGAAGTTTCTACTACTGGTTTGTGAATAAAAGAAGTTTCTACTACATCCTTGCCTTTTTTTATGATACAAGTATTCCCTGGTGTTAGTGGCATCTGTCGATACAGTGCATGTGTTTAAGGTATGGTCTGTCCTTTGTGGGTCACATTTGATGGCACCACAGGTGTTGCAAGCGTGCAGTGGGGAACATAGGGAAGGCACACTGTCTGCATGTATGTGCCTATTGTACTGATGGACAGGGTGCCATGCCCTCTGTAGTCCACTGCAATCACACCATGGTTACTATCTGTGGACAATATGCAGGGTACTGCCAACATAGTGGTTGTTGCCTAGGCAAGTGTGTTTGTGTATGAGACATGAGTTGAGAGTGTTCTCTGGGTAATACAAGGGTTGCTAACTTTGTTCAACAGGCCTTGATGTCACATGTAGGGGTATGGATTGGCACCCCAGCCTCTCACCTATTTCACATCTCTTATCCTTTTAAGGTGGACATTGTGACATATAATAGGGCCACCATATAAGAAATTCACAAAACTTGCACCACAATGAGTCCAGTTGTTACATCACTCACAACGCCCTCCACAGGATATGAATGACAAAAACAGACACCCAATTGTCATATCTGGGATTAGAACTTCTACCTAACTAGTTTATTACACTACAGCATTACAGAGTTATAGGACACACCATGGAGATTACTGGAGTACTCCTTCCCCAAAGGTGTATTTCACTGGGAATGAGATCAGCAGGCTTGCCAAAAAGGTCAATTGAAGTTGTAGTGAGTGTGAATGGCCCCAAAAGCATTGCACCCTACACATATAAAGAAACACACACATAAATATCCACACTTGTCATGTGTGAGAATAGAACCCCTAGCAAAGTACTATACTACACTAAAGCAATATGCTGTTATAGGATGCACCATGGAGATTACTAGGCTACTCCTTTCCTAAAGGCGTATTTCACTGGGACTGACATCAGCAGGCTTGCCAAAGTAGGGCATTTGAATTACAGTGAGTGTGACTAGCCTAAAAAGCATTGCTCCCTACACAAACAAAGAAACACACACACAAACATCCACATTTGCCATGTGTGGGAATAGATCCACTACCAAAGTACTATATCACACTACAGCATTAAGCTGTTATAGGATGCACCATGGAGATTACTGGGCTACTCTTTTTTCAAAGGTGTATTTCACTGGTAATGACATCGGCAGGCTTGCAAAAGTAGGGCAATGGAGGTTATAGTGACTGTGAATGGCCTCAAAATAATTGCACCCTACACAGACAAAGAAACACACACACAAGCATCCACACTTGCCATGTCTGGGAATAGAACCCCTATTAAACTACTATATCACAGTACAGCATTTTGCTGTTATAGGATGCATCACTGTGTACTGGGCTACTCCTTTTCCAAAGGTGTATTTCAAAGTGAATGCCTTCAGCAACCTTGCCAAGGTAGGGCATTTGAATTGTAATGAGTGTGACTAGCTTAAAAAGCATTGCTCCCTACATAGGCACAGATGCAAACACACATACACACACTCACAGTTGCCATGTCTGGAATTAGAACTTCTACCTGACTAGTTTATTACACTACAGCATTACGCAGTTATAGGACACACCATGGATATTACTTGGCTATTCCTTTCCCAAGGGTTTATTTCAAAATGAATGACGTCAGCAGCCTTGCCTAAGTTGGGCATTTGAATTGTAGTGAGTATGACTAGCCTAAAAAGCATTGCTCTCTACACAGACACACACACACACACACACACACACACACACACACACACACACACACACACACGTGCCATGTCTGGGATTAGAACTTCTACCTAATTAGTTTATCACACTACAGCATTACGCAGTTATAGGACGTGCTACAGAGATTACTGGGCTACTGTTTTCCCAAAGGTGTATTTCAAAGTGAATGACATCAGCAGCCTTGTCTAAGTAGGGCATTTGAATTGTAGTGAGTGTGACTAGCCTAAAAAGCTTTGCTCCCTACACAGCCGTCATGTCTGGGATTAGAACTCCTATCTAACTAGTTTATCACACTACAGCATTACGCAGTTATAGGACGTGCCACGGAGATTACTGCACTATTTTTCCCAAAGGTGTATTTCAATGGGGAGGGCAGTGTGTGTGCATGGGCCATAACCCATTCATCAAGAGGTAGGGACACCACACCCAGACACATGCAGATTTATATTCTGCAGGTATGTGTATAAAACTGCTAGATGACTACCGCCTTGTACAGTCATGTTGCACAGCTAGCACTTGCACCACAGAGTCTGTAATGCTGAGGGATACCAGTGGCTAATGTCTACAGTGAGTGACATTTACACATCATGTGGTTGCAGCCATTTGGCTGTGTGCCGAGTGGGACAGGCCTCATGATAGAAGGCTCTTTGTCACTGTCACTCTCTTCCACACTTCTATGTATGTTTACTTTTGGCATATTATAGCGTGTTGTCCTTGGATATATGTGTGTATTCCTATCCAATGTGTGTTCAAAGCATGACTGGTGCATACTGAGGAATGTATGCACTAACATCTGCAACTGTCAGATATGTATGGTCCACTGTTGTTGGCAGACATGGGCTTCATTTGTTTAAGTGTGTGAGCATGTCCAGTATAACCTTTCTGTATGTTGTTGTCTGACATTGCCTTCATTTCTCTAAGTGTGTGAGCATGCCCAGTATGCCCTTCTGTATTGAATGTGTGGATCCATTCCAGGTAGTTTGTACTCCAGTGCAGACCTTTGTGTTCTACACCTACAGGTAGCAAACTGTTTCTGCAGGTTATCCGTGGATCAGTTGGCAATATGGGGTCACACTGTGCAAAGGATAGTGTGTAATGTAGGTGATTGTGTCTGCACTGCTTCTGCTCCATGGTATTGGTGTTAATAGAGATATTCAGACATGTGTACTGTTATACACTGTGACGTTTTATGTCTTCAAGTACTGCCAGTTGGACAGTTGAGCTCACAGTGATGTCCTGGGGAACACAGAGTGAATGCAGCTGTGTCCAGTATTGTGGTCAAATGCCTACATATTCATGGAAAGTTATGTCATTCTGAAGGGGGACCTACAGAAACTTGCTGCTGGGTCTGTGTATCCAGTTCAGCACCTTGGTTCAATGCTGGCAGAGAATCTCATACTTGTACATCCAACAACATGACAATATAGCCTCATCTTGATGTGGCAATACCTCACAGCTGTACAAATTTACACAGGTTACCCAGAAGCAGGGGTCATAAGGCAGGACATTTCCTCTATTGTGGTTTACGGGCAGGTTTGTTGCCACCCATTTTTGTGTTTGCAGCTAGGAATAGTATGTGCACACGGCTGTGTGTTGGACCTTGCACATTCCATGCTGCCCATGCTCCCAACTCCCCTCTATTATTCTATCCTCTACCATACATTATGCATAAATTCTCTGATACTTTCCCTATAGTTATCACTTTATCACAGCTGTGTTTTGGTGTTGGTCCACAGTTCATGCAGTGGGACATGGTGGACATGTTACTGTGGGTTGTCCACATGGCCTTGCATATGGCGTATGTGGAATGTGTTATGTTGTTATTTGGGTGCCCATGACATAACATACATTGGCAGTATGGGTGAGACACAGGCCTTTCAAAGAGGCCTGTAGGCCATTTGGTGGTGATGCGGGCCAGCTGTAGCAGGCCGTTGCATTCTGTCAGTCCTACACTCCCAGACTGCCATACAGTATATTCCCCTGGTGTGACAGGGTAGGTGTGCTAGGTGTTCATGCCAATAATGTCTATCAGTATTGATCAGGTGGTGTGGATGCTGGCAGGGTGCTACTTACAGCTAGGGACACACCTGCATGGGACACCTGCACTGCATGCTGCATTCTTTTGCTATTGCCATACACAGGTGGGGGCCATATTGTACCCATTCCAACAGCAGGGATACAACCAGAGAGGTACCTGTGGGTGGTGTTTGGGTGAGCTGGGAGTATGTGTGCTATGGACACTACTTGCATCTGACTCGCAGATATGCGTGGGGCATACCAAAAAAATCTATTTTACAAGACAAAAAACAATACTACTGTAACTTACAGACAGTAAATCAAAATAACCCTCAGTAGTTTTGGGCAGGTTTAAATAATCTACTACATCCTGGACAAACTTCAACCCCAATCCCTGCTGCTACTATTGATAAAACCCCTGAAGATGTTTCTGATAGTTTTAACCAATTCTTTACTGAGACAATTCAAGCCCTAGCTAGCCAACTACCTCCTAGCTCCCCTGGTCCTGAAAGTAGCACCCCTAGAAACCTACTCACATTCAGCTTCCAACCAGTCGCCACTTCACTTATCCGTACCTTGATCAAAAAATTAAAACCCACTACACTTTCTGCTGATCAACTCCCTGCCGAGTACCTACAAAAATCAGCTGATGCTATTGCTTACCCCGTCTCAATGCTAATCAATCGAACCATAGTAGAAGCTAAAATTCCCACCATCTGGAAAATATCCTATGTAATCCCACTTCACAAAGGAGGCAGCTCTACTGAATTCTCCAATTATAGGCCAATAGCTATACTCTCTCCACTTGCAAAGATTATGGAAAAATGTATTCATAGACAACTCATGCACCACCTAATCCAAAATCACCTTATGGCAGACACTCAGCATGGCTTCCGTCCTCATCACAGCACTACTTCAGCCCTCCTAGCCTTTACTAACACCATAAACCATAATCGCAACAATAATTATATATCCTCAGCCCTCTTTTTGGATCTTTCCAAGGCATTCGATATGGTTGATCACCAACTTTTAATCCACACCCTGCAAACATTCTGTCTAGATACTGGAGCCCTCCAATGGTTTCAATCCTACCTGAATGGTCGACAGCAGGCTGTCCTCTGGCAGAACAAACTCTCTAACCTTTTACCTAACACCCTTGGAGTACCACACGGCTCTATACTAGGGCCCTTGCTGTTCTCCATCTTCATTAATGACCTTTATACTGTCATCCCAAAAGTCAGCTGTATCCAATATGCTGATGACTCTACTCTGATTTGCTCAGCCACATCTCCAGTAGAGTTATGGTCAGCTACCCAGACCACCTTTAATACAATAGAAAACTGGCTTTCTGAACATCGTCTGATCCTAAATCCCAAAAAAACTAAAATGCTGTTATTTTCACCAACACGTAGGTCTACCGCTTTCACCTTTACCATAAAATCAAATGATGGCACAATAATCTCCCCTGACCCATCTACAAAACTATTAGGTGTCATCATAGACAATAATCTCAAATTTGACCTACATGTTAACCAAACTATCAAAACCATCAATAAAAAACTAGGGTCACTTTACAGAATAAAAGCCTTCCTAACCCCTCCAGCTAAAATTGCCATAGCTCGCTCTCACCTTCTTTCAACCCTTCTGTATGCATCCCCTCTACTCTCAAATTTAAACAAGACTGTTAACAAGTTAACAAACTCTCAATTTGCTACAACCACATTGCCAGGTTTGCCACTGGGCTGCCTTTTAGGAGACATCATTGCATCAATCTAAATCAGCTTGGGTGGCTTGAACTACCCAGCCTAATCCAGTATAACCAACTGATTATGGCCTATAAAATCCTCTATAATCCGGACAATACTCCTGCACTTAAAAATATTATCACCCCCTATAAGAATCCTAGACCTCTTCGATCCTCTAACAAACTACTAATTCAGACTAGCAAAATTAATAACATAACTGGTGATTCTCTCTTTGCAAACTCTGTAAGTAGATCCTGGAACTCTCTTCCAGCTGATATCACCTTGCTTTCCACCTTAGGTCAATTTAAAACTAGACTCAAACAACATTTGTCACTTAACTGGCTATGTCAATGTATCAAGCCTGGCTAACTCTCTCTAGAATGTGTAAAAATCTGTTAACCAGTTTACTGTGTAATTGAATTTAATCCTGACTTGTGCTCAGGATTAACTGTAACCTGTGGAACTTGTTTAACTTGCTTACTTATGTAATCTCTGTAAATAATCTGTTTGTAATATGTAATGCTGGTATTATGTAATGCTGTATCTGCTTACCCTTGGAGCTTTTCTCCCCGGGCCTCCGCTGAAAATGGACATGCATCCAGTCAGAGTATCCCGGTCAACAAATGTAAAATAAAAATAAAAATTCCAGTTATGCTGGCTTGCACGGGGACATCAACCATTTCCCAATACATCAATCCTATCATCTTTGTGATCTGCAAGTGTTCAGCCAGACAACATTGGTATTTCCTACTACAAGCCATGATAATGTGATGCATACCTGTATGTACAATTCCAAGGGTGTGTCCATTTTATGGTTACACATTATATACTGTATGTCTCGGGTACTTTCCCCTGTGTACTGCTTGTATTTCTAGCCCAACAGTCATGCCACGTCCATCTTTCAGATGGTAACACATATTAACACCATACATTTACAATGGCTTACTGCTAGCATGTGTTATACTGGGGAGAATTGTCTTTGGCATGGCAGTTGTGAGGACTTGGCCCTGTCATTGGCAGTATTGGGCAATGGTCACCAGGACAAACCTCAACATGCATACATACTGACCACTCTCACACAATATAAAAACACACACCAACCTAACACATGCATACCTGATATTCTACACATGCTACAATCGATCCTGCTACCTTGGCCACCTTAGGTCATCTGTGCTCCACTGGTATTATACCTACACATACATGTTACTTCATGTCTACATCGGATTGTAGGGGGGGCAGACCTGACTGTTACTACATTTGTACATAGGACTTGGGAAGGGCACATCTGACTGTTACAACGTGTGTACATTGGATTGGGAGGGCACACCAGACTGTTACTACATGTCTAAATAGGAATGGGGGGCACACCTGATTGTTATTACATTTCTACGTAGGATGGGGGGCACACCTGACTCTTTCTACATTTCCACACAGGATTGGGGGTCACACCTGAATGTTACTACATTTCTACATAGGACTGGGGGGGCACACCTGACTGTTACTACATTTCTACACAGGACTGGGAGGGGCACACCTGACTGTTTCTACATTTCTACACGGGATTGGGGGGCACACCAGACTGTTTCTACATTTCTACATAGGACTGGGGGAGCACACCTGACACTTGTACACATTTGCTATGACTGTACAGGTATGTCAGGTACTCCATTTCATCCTGTATTCTAACCTATCATGCTGCCTAGAGGCATATCAGTGTACTATAGCTCTTAGGTTTGATTGACTTACATTTTAGTTTCTGACTTCCTACCCTTCATAACTAACATACCACTGCCTGACCTGTTGTAGTCTGTCAGTGAAGGCCTGGGGGGGGTGGTTACCCATAGCCATCATTCAGAGACCTAAGCAAAGCCTTTGTTTGTGTTGGTCTATACATGTCCTGCTGACTGAGACTGTTGTTGGGTATGTGAACCTCCCTGACTGGCAAGTGTGAGTCATATGGACACACATGTGGCCCAGCACATTTTCTGCAGTGGGTTTTGTTGCCATGTGTAGTACTGGCTACTATGGTGACACCAGTATTAGTTACAGATCTCATGGTACCACTGTAGGTGTCTACTATCTGCTGGCATCCCATTCAGCCACCCAATTCCCTTGGATGCTCACATCCATCCCATAGATACAAGTAACAACACATACTACTCCATTCAGCAATTGCTAAGGGGCGTGACTTACCTTGTGGGTGTGCCAGTACTGAGGATGATGCTGGAAGGCTGCCTATGTTGGATGCACATAGTACACTCCCTATACATGGTTGAGCACAGGTAGTGTCATGTTTGGCATCCACTTTACTGTATGTGAGAGTCAGAGAGTGGTGTCATTCCCTGGTTCCCTCCTGTGTCAGTGTATGTGCTATGCTTTGCCTCTTTGCCAAGGCCAGGGCATAATGGGCACACCTCCTTTTACCTACTGGGGCAGGCTCAGGTTGTTCCTCCTCCAAGTCACTCTGTGCCTGTGCAGGCCTTGGCAATGGTGGGGGGCTGTGTGGCCCTGCTCCATGCTGTCCCTGCTGCAGCTGTTTCTGCAGGATCATATTGTGTAGCATGGCACATACGATGACAGTTTGAGTACATGTAGCTGGGGAGTACTGCAAGGCTCCACCAAATGTGTCCAGGCAATGGAACTGTGACTTGAGCATCCCAGACACACACTCTATTACAACTCTGGTCTGTGCATGTCCCTCATTATGGAGTTCTTGTTCGGGTGTGTGTGCATTTCTGATGGGTGTCATCAGCCATGGCTCCAGTGCATAACTAGCATCTCCCACTAGGTAACTGTAAGAGATGTCCCCACTGGCAAATCTCTGGTGCAGCTGTGTCAGATGTCAGATGTGGGAATCATGATAGCTTACAGGGCAGCCAGCACACACATTCATTATAATAACCTGGGCATCGCACACAACCTAGCAGTTGATGGAGTGGAAGCCCTTGGGGTTGATGTAGACCCTACCCCGCACACCAGGTGGTGCATTGATGCATATGTGGATGCAGTCTATAGCACCCACCACCTCAGGGTATTCTGCTATTTGGTGGAAGAGATGCATATTGCTTGGCAACGCTTCACGGGTGTTGGGGAAATACGTGTGCTCACCGGCATGTGCTGACATGGCATCCAGGAACTGGTGGAGTACCCTGGATACTGGTGCCTGTGAGATCCCCATTATATCTCCAGTTGGCCTTTGTAAGGTACCTGTAGCTAGTATTCTTAGGCCTACACATATCTTGGTACCCACTGGGATAGTTTCCCCTCTGTTAGTTCTGTGTGTGAGGCGTGGCCAGCACAGCGTACCAATTTGCTGTAGGAGGTCCCTGTCCACCCTATAGTGCTACACTATCTCCAGCTCATGTAGCCCCTGCTAGGTTACCCTGGGTCTGTACACTCTTCTCCATCTCCTCACTGTGGGTTGGTCAACATCATTCTCATCCTCACCACCCTCAGCCTCTTCCACATGTATGCACGATAGCTATTGCAGCCCCTATCATTTTGTTGTTTTTGCTTGTTAAAATTCCCTTGCTTGTATACACCGGTGGTGTAGAGTATGTGGGAAAAAACAGAGGGAAAGTTGTTTGCATAGTTTATAGTAGTGTTCTGGGCTGGGCTGGTCTGCTGCCTGTGTAATTGGCTGATTCTGATACATTTCACCTGCCAGCTATGCTAGTTCTCCTAGATTACCTTCCTACTGCAGTTTTCTCTTCCCAATGCATTCCTGTTTAAGCTCAGGGGTGCGCAGTGCAAACACAGTGCTCAGATGTGCACGGAGCTGCTATTTCCTGCTCTACTTTTTTTTTTTCCTTTAAAACACTGTGCACAACATGCACACCAGCTTAGGCAATGCAAAGTGTACTTGGCAGCTTCAGACACACACCCTTGCTTAGCTCTGCTAAGCTAAAGGCAAAGCTGAGCCACAGGGCTCCAATAAGCTTACAGTCTTCCTGCACTGGCACTGTTGGGTGCAGGCAAGCCATGAGGGGGGA
The DNA here is from genome assembly GCF_019279795.1 of Protopterus annectens. Classification (NCBI taxonomy): domain Eukaryota; kingdom Metazoa; phylum Chordata; order Ceratodontiformes; family Protopteridae; genus Protopterus; species Protopterus annectens. Next base: position 1,932,677,574 of record NC_056726.1, read on the forward strand.
TCTGGGATTCAGTATCATTCCCGTCATTTGCATAGGATTGCCTGCTAATGCCTAGTTACAAGTCTGACACTGAGCCTTCCCCCTTAGCAATCACTATTCACTGGCCATGTTGTCTTCTGCCTGCCATTGAGTATAATGGCAAAATTGTGATTTTGGATAGAATGCTTATTTCAAGGTTTTTTTTTTTATTTTCGGCCCGATCCCATTTGCGAGCCATTGCCCTACGCTTAAACAGATGAAATCTGCCAAAAAAAAAAAAGTTATTTTTTTTATTTTACAACTATTTTCCATGCCAATTGCCATATATTTGGCCATTGGCAAGCTTTCCATATTATATACACCCTTTATTTGGAGCTGTCATGACTCCGTTTTGTAGTTTGCAGAAATTTACTCGGTTACTAACCGATTACATTTTAGCATACTACACTAGTCCTGCACGGCTGGCTGCCAGCTTTCTGGATCGCAAATTCACCTCATTTGCATGGTTTACACCTGCAAATGGGGTGATTAGCATACAAGAGCTGTGTCTGTGCAGAAATCATGCAGGAGCGCTCGTGCACATCACGGGAGCTTATTCCTGGATCGCACGGTGGTCATATTGCATCCAGCAGCTCCTGCACTATTCGTGCATGCCATGCAGAGCTTGCTGAATCCTGGGGATAGTGTTTGATACTTTGAAGACTTCTGATGAACTCAACTTTTTAAGGATAAAAGCTATTAGTTTAAATTGTGTATTACTATAATTCTGTATTTTACTACAACTGAGATTTTTGTTTGCTTACAACGTGCTGTGGTTAGCAGATTATTTCTGGGACTTTGCAGAGTGTGTTTGAATGAATGAGAGCTGACTGTGCAACACTTTTGCACGTACTTATGTGTATTTGACCACTTTTTTATGATTGTGAAATAACTGCTCTAGTTGATGTTTCCACATACATACTGATATATAAATATTTATATGTTAGCTGAATGAGTATTATGATTTCTTACTAAAATGTACTTTGTTGAGTGAACATATGTTTGCATTATGATTTTTGTTTTATACCAGATCTAAAACTGTACTGCATTCAACTGTCTGAATACTCCACTTTACCTATCAGGCAATGCTCTCCTCTGAATACATTTTAACATTGATGGCACAAGACACAAGACCACAGAATATCATACAATATGTTACCAAAACTGTGCATGCCACTGTATGTCCCATAACAAAGCTTTTGTTCTCAATGCACATTTTTAGATATGATCTCAGGAATCTACAGTGATGAACCTGACAAGACAACACAGATCACTAACTTTTCTTTTTTTAGCAATGAACAGCTCGGTGCAGAGAAAAATCATGCACAGATTCTGACATGCATTTTTTATCCAAGTCACCTTTATTATTGCAAATCTTCCAATGTAGAAATGAAAAGATAACAGCATTATCAAGTTACCAAATGAATGATGTTTAAAGTATCATAACTACTAGTAATATTTGACATTATGTTATCAAAAGGATAATTGTACTTCAGAGCTGCCTCACTACAAAAGCTTTTTCTGCATAATATTAACAGATAAGGTGCCAAGCATAATTGTGAGTTATTTGTTATCCACACTAATCTGCTGACAGACTATATGACTTTTTGCTCTGTGTTTGAAGATCAAGATTACAGTATCTCAGAAAGTTCACTTAAAGGATATTTTGTAAAGTCTGAGGATGAGCACATTAATGAGAATAAATGTTTGGACCCACTCAGGAAGCAAGTGAAAACATGACAACAATGTCCAGTTGTACTGAGTAAGTGTGTTTCGTACACATGCATACATACATACCTTTACCTACACAGGTAATAGATTGTGCAGCAGCTCAGATTTTAAAGGAGAAAACGTATTTCATACAAGAATCAGACGAGCTCTCTTGTCACCTGGAAGAATTATTACAAACAACAAATCACTAGTAAACATTATTGGAATCTCTTGTAATTTACATATTGAATATTCAAAGTCATTTTTTGGTTTCAATGATAGGCACTGTGTCTGAAACTGATCATGAAGTCAACAAAAATAATGTCACTTAAATAAAATGCTACAGAAGTAACCAAATACCTTGAAACAAGAATCTTGTGCTGCTGTCCTACTATTTTATATAATTTTACTGTTTTTTAGAAAAACAACTATAGAATTCATTGTTTAAGAATAGCAGAAAGAGGGTCATAAGAAGGAAATGAGCAAATAAGAATATATATGTTCCACAATCGCAAATGTATATGTAACTATCATAAATGATATTTACAAAATTAACGATGACAATGATAATGACAATCATATTTACAAAATTAATGATAATTTTCCAACAAGGAAAGCACATAAAAAATGTAGTGGCTTGTTTAGTTCAGACATAGTGAGTGAATGCCTTGCTGATGGGAGGATGGACAGTCTCTTCAATTATACCTTTACATGGATTAATTACACTTAGAGAACAGGCTTACTGTACATCAGTACCCTGACTGGAGAATGAATGTTCTCCAGCAGGATATTAATGTACAAGTAATGCCTGCAGGAAAAATTAGTCTGCTGCTTCATGGCAGCATATCAAGCTGCCATGGAGCTCAGACTCAAAAAAATGAAACATCTGCCATTATTTTACACTCTCTAAGCTGCACGTCTGCTGTTTAGCAAGTGTAAAATGTCAAAAAAGTGTGTGTGTGTGTGTGTGTGTGTGTGTGTGTGTGTGTGTGTGTGTGTGTGTGTGTGTGTGTAGATGTCAGTGAAAGTGATAGTAAGTCATTATTCTACACTCGCTAAGCAGCTTTAGCAAGTGTAAAATAAAAAAAATAAAAAAAATAAAGTAAAGCATGTGTCAAACACTATATGCATGTATGAGAGTAGGAGAGAGAGAGAGAGAGACAGGGCTCTCGATTGAGTGTGTGTGTGTGTGTGTGTTTGTGTGTGTGTGTGTGTGTGTGTGTGTGTGTGTGTGTGTGTGTGTGTGTGTGTGTGTGAGAGACTGAGAGAGTAAGACAGAAAGCGAAAGTGATATGTGAGTGAATGCATGTATGTAAGCAGAGGAGACTGTGTGTGAGAGAGAGAGAGAGAGAGAGAGAGAGAGAGAGAGTGAACGTATGTTTGAAAGCAGCTGGAGACTGTGTGAGATTGAGAAAGAGGGTGAGACCGATCTTGTGTGAGTGAATGTGCACCTGAAAGCAGAAAGACTGTCTCCCAGATTCAGCAAGCCCTGCACGGTGTGCAGGACAAGTGCAGGAGCTCCAGCAAGCAATATGTCTGCTGTGCGATCCAGGAATAAGCTGTAGGGATGTGCACTAGTCCTGCAAGGACTCAACCCCAAATGCAAATTACCCCATTTGCAGGTGAAATCCATGCAAATGAGGAAAATTTGCGATCCAGGAAGCTGGAAGCCAGCCATACAGGACTAGTGTAATCTTCAGAAAAGTACTCGGTCAGTAACCGAGTACATTTCTGCAAACTACAAAACGGAGCCATGACAGCTCCAAATAAAGGGTGGATATAATGTAGAGAGCATCCCAATGGTCAAATATATGGCCATTGCCATGGAAAAGAGTTGCAAAAATAAAAAAAAATCAACTTTTATTTTTTTTAGCCAATCACAGCTGTTTAAGTGTAGGGCAATGGTGCGCAAATGGGATCAGGTGAAAAATAAAATAAAAACCCTAAAATAAGCATTCTAACCAAAATCACTATTTTGCCATTACACTCAATGGCAAGCAGAAGACAACATGGCCAGTGAATAGTGGTTGCTAAGGGCGGAGGCTCAGTGTGAGACCTGTAACTATGCATCAGCAGGCAATCCTATGTAAATAAGGGGCATGATACTGAATCCCAGATTTCTCCTGCATACTAGTCAGCACCCAACAGTGTAAGAGCAGGAATAGCTTGGTGCAAGCCTAGGAGTTATATGACATCATAGGGGGTGCAAAAGCATCACCCGGTGAGCAGGGTAGGGTCTACATCAACTGCAAGGGCTTTGCTTCCATCAACTGCCAGATGGTGTGCAGTGCCCAGGTTATTATAATGAATGTGTGTGCTGCCTGCCCTGGAAGCTATCACGACTCCCACATCTGGCATATGATGCCGCTGTACCAGAGATTTGCCAATGGGGACATCCCTTATGGCAACCTATTGGGGGATGCTGGTTACGCACTGGAGCCGTGGCTGATGACACCCATCAGAAATGCACACACGCCCAAACAAAAACTCCATAATGAGGCACACGCACAGACCAGAATCATAACAGAGCATGTGTTTGGGATGCTCAAGTCATGGCTCCGGTGCCTGGACACATCCAGTGGAGTCTTGCAGTACTCACCAGCTACATGTACCCAAATTGTCATCGCATGTGCCATGCTACACAATATGATCCTGGGGAAACAGCAGCAGCAGGAACAGCACGGGGCAGGGCCACACAGCCCCCCACAATTGCCAAGGCTGGCACAGAGTGACTTGTAGGAGGAACAACCTGAGTCTGGCCCAGTAGGCAGAAGAAGGCATGTCCAGTATGCTCAGGCCGTGGCAAAGAGGCAATGCATAGCACATACACTGACATGGTAGGAACCCATGGAATGACACCTCTCTCTGACTCGCACATACAGTAAAAGGGATGCCAAACATGACACTACCTGTGCTTAACCATGTATAGGGAGTGTATTATGTGCATCCAGCATAGTAATCCCTCCAGCATCATCCTCAATACTGGCACAGCTACAGGTAAGTCACTCTCGCTATCAATTGCAGAATGTAATAGTATGTTTTGTTACTTGTATCTATGGTATGGATGTGAGCATGCAAGGGAATCGGGTGGCTGAATGGGATGCCAGCAGATAGCAGACACCTATAGTGGCAACATGAGATCTGTAACAAATACTGGTGTCACCATAGTAGCCAGTACTAAACAAGGTGACAAAACTCACTGCAGGGATTGTGGTGGGCCACATGTGTGTTCATAGGACACACACATGCCAGTCAGGGAGGCTCACATACCCAACAACAGTCTCAGCCAGAAGGACAGGTATAGACAAACACAAACAAAGGCTATGCTAAGGCCTCTGATTGATGGCTATGGAGAACATCCCCCTTCCAGACCTACACAGACAGACTACAACAGGTCAGGCAGTGGGATGTTTGTTCTGAAGGGTAAGAAGACTGAAACTGAAATGTAGGTCAATCGAACCTAAGACCTGTAGTACACTGATATGCCTCTAGTCAGCATGATAGGTGAGAATACAGAATGAAATTGAGCACCTGAAATACCAGTACAGTCATGGCAAACATGTGCAGGTGTCAGGTGTGCCCCCCTCCCAGTCTTATGTAGAAATTTAGTAACAAGTATGTGTAGGTATAATAACAGTGGAGCACAGATTACCTGAGCTGGTCAAGGTAGCAGGATAGATTGTATCATGTGTACAATATGCAGGGCTGTGTGTGTTAGGTTGGTGTGTGTTGTATATTGTGTGAGAGTGGTCAGTATGTAGGCATGGTTAGGTCTGTCTTGGTGGCCATTGGCCAGTACTGCAGATGACAGGGCCAAGTTATCATAACTGCAGTGCCAAAAACAATGCTTCCCAGCAAAACACATTCCAGCAGTAAGCCACAAAAAATGTTTGGAAGTAATATGTGTCACCATCTGAAAGATGGATATGGCATGAATGTGGGCCCAGACATACAAGCAGTATACAGGGGGAAGTACCCCAGACAGACAGAGTATAATATGTACCTGTCAAATGGACACACCTTTGGAATTGTACATACAGGTTAGCAGCACATTAGTTGGGCTTGTAGTAGGGAATACCAATGTTGTCTGGCCAAACACTGGTAGACCACAAAAGTCACAAGTATGAAGTATTGAGAAACAGCTGATGTCCCTGCACAAGCCAGCATAAGTGGAATGCCCCATGCATATCTGTGAGTCAGATGCAAGTACTGTCCATAGCACACATGCACCCAGCTCACCCCACCATCACCCACAGGTACCTCTCCGGTCTTATCCCTGCTGTTGGGAATGAGTACAATATGACCCCCACCTCTGTATGCCAATATCCAAATAATGCAGCATGCAGAACAGGTGTCCCATGCAGGTGTGTCCCTATCTGTAAGCAGCACCCTGCCAGCATCCACACCACTGGATCAATAATGACAGAAAGTATTGGCATTAACACCTTGCACACCTACCCTGTCACCCCAGGGGAATATAGTGTATTGCAGTCTGGTACTGTAGGAGTGACACAATGCAACGGCCTGCTACAGCTGGCCTGCATCACTACCAAATGTTCTACAGTCCTCTGTCAAAGGCCTGTGTCTCACCCATACTGCCAATGTATGTTATGTAATGGGCTCCAAAATAACAACTTAACACAGTCCACAGACCTAAATGCAAGGCCATGAGGACAAATCCCAGTAACATGTCCACCATGTCCTACTGCATGAACTGTGGACCAACACCAAATTACTGCTGGGATGAAGTGATAACTATAGGGAACTTATCAGATAATGTTTGCATAATGTTTGGCAGAGGATAGAATAATAGAGGGGGGTAAGAGCATGGGCGGCATGGAGTGTGTGAAGTCCAAAACTCAACCGTGTGGACATACTATCCCTGCCTGCAAACACAGGAATGGCTGGCTACAAACCAGCTGGTAAACCACAATGTGAAGGGGTAATGTCCAGAATTATGATCCCTGCCTCTGGGTAACCGATGTGAATCTGTACAGCTGTGAGGCATGGCCACTGCAGGATATGACCATATTGTCACGTCGATGGATGTACAAGCATGGGATCCTCAGCCACCACTATACCAAGGTGCTAAACCATTTACACAGACCCAGCAGCAAGCGTCTGCAGCTTTCCCTCCAGAATGGCATGATTGTGCAAGAATATGTAGGCTGCAGACCACAGTACTGGACACAGCTGCATTCACCCTGTGTTCCCCAGGGCATCACTGCAAGCAAATATGTATACCTGACAGTACTTGATGACATAAAACATCACAGTGTAAAGCAGTACATATGTCTGAATATCTCTGCTAACACCATGACCATGTAGCAGAAGCAGCACAGACACAGGTACTTACAGTAACCCACTATCCTTTGCCCATGTTGCCCCCATATTGTCAACTGATTGACAGATATCCTGCAGAAACAGGTTGCTAGCTGTAAGTGAAGAACACAAAAGCCTACACTGGAGTACAACCACCTGGAATGGATTCACACATTCAATACAGAAGGTCATATTGGGCATCCTCCCACAAATAGAGAAGTGAAGGCCGTGTCTGACAACAAAATACCGAAAGGTCATACTGAGCATGCTCACACACTCTTACAAAAATGAAGCCCATGCCTGGCAGCAATAGTGGACATACATATCTGACAGTCACAGATGTTTGTGCTCACACCCCACAGTATACACCAGTCATGATTTGCATACACATTGGATAGGAATACACACATACATCCAAGGACAACACACTAAAATAGGGCAAAAGTACACATACATGGATGTGTGGAGGAGAGTGACAGACCATGACAAAGAGCCTCTCATCATGAGGCGTGTCCCACCCTGCACACATCCAATTGGCTAAAACCACATGATGTGCAAATGTCAATCACCGTAGTCATTTGCTAGCGCACTACAGTCTTGCTTCCTCTCCAAACAGTATACATGGTCTCTAATCCTCTCTCTTAATGATCTGACAACTACCACATTTCTTTGTGCCAAATGTTCCAGCCACTGGCTCTAAGAGATCTTTATCAGTGTTTCTACCATTCGGTAATAACACAGATAAGATTAAACAAGCAATAGTGGCTAGCTGGAATATTTTATTGGTTGATGAAAAAACAAGAAACTTAGTGGGAGATAAACCATTGTTTACTTACAAAAATATGAAATGTTTAAAGCAACATCTTTGCTATAGGAATATAGGTGCTTGTCCATCGTCAGTGGAAAATCTTGTGCCATTTGGCACAAAGAAATGTGGTAGTTGTCCGCAATGTATATTCATAGATGAATCCCGTTTCTTTAAGAACCCGGATACGGATATCTATGGGAATTGAGGAATCACAGTACCAGCAACACACGCAATATTGTGTATGTTGCACACTGTGGCAAATGTTTTAAATACTATGTTGGTAAAACCAACAGATCATTAAGAGAGAGGATTAGAGACCACGTATACTGTTTGGAGAGGAAGCAAGACTGTAGTGCGCTAGCTAAGCATACACTTTTAGAATGATCCGACCATATATTTTATTATCAAGTATTGCATGTGCAATGTCCTAATATTAGGCTGGGTGATATTGTTAATCTAACAGAACAGGCTGAGTTAAAATGGATTTTTAGACTGGCAGCACACAGGGGGAGGGGTCTAAATGAAACTGTTACTATTAAGCCGGTTCTTAAAGCCAGAGCCCTCCGGTAGATGGGCTCATGACTTATATTTTAAGGGTTTTATATAAATTTATCTTAAAGCTATGTATCATTGTAATGTTTATGTCTTTGTTTTATTTGGTATACATTTTTGCTAAGTGCCATATAGGATACTTTGGTATTTAATGTGTTCAAGTTTTTATAGAAGCAGGCTGTTATAACAGTACTACTAAGTAGTAATTTTAAAATTGTAGCTAATTTGGTTAATTGAATCATTGCTTAATTGATGTTTGTTATATAACTGATGATGGCCGCTTGATTTTGTAATGTCTGAAGAAGCGGAGAGTATCTCTGCGAAAGCGCTCACGTTTTGTTCTAGAAATAAAGAAATTTTAACTCAGCATTGACGCTTGGATTATTAGCTGGAAAAAGCCTTTATTTTGATCAAATTGCTGCTTCCTTTTAGTGGTTATTTCATATTTTTTATGGGATTTATCATTTTTTGTGGATATATATATATATATATATATATATATATATATATATATATATATATATATATATATATATATATATATATATATATATATATATATATATATATATATATATATATATATATATATATATATATACAGAGAGATCTATATATGGCTATATATATGATGCACTATACAGATGTGTATAAATACATATATATGAATATATATATGTGTATGTACATGTAGACATATATCTACATATGTATATGTATATATCCATATCCTTGTTATGTGTAAACATTACTGTTGTGTATACCTTCCCAGATGTATCACACCGTATGCATCTGATATGTGTATATTTAGATATGACAACATATGTGATACAACAGTAATATCACAAACAAGTACTACACAATTGTAGAAGTCAGAGCAATTGTTCAGTACTATTCAGTATGTATACTGGCAGACATATTGGAAAAACAACAACTGGCTTCACAGCTGTCATGGTGTAGTGGTTAACTGTTGTGACTATAGTGTACAGGGTCCTGGGTTTAAGACCTGCAAGGACTGTTTAGTTTGTTGCTGAGCAGAACAAGGGCCATTGGATGCAGAGTGATTAAGGCACTTTTAAGCAGTTGTAAGTAGGTTTGCGCAAAGGTAAGCACTGCTAACTTCTGGTTACAGTTTCTTGCACTCAGCTTCTAAATTGCTTAACCTGTGTAGGCATTGCTTACACCTGTGCAAACAAGCTTAAACCCTCTTACTGCTGCTTAAAAGTGCTTACTCCATTTACCCCTGTCCTAATTTCTTTCAAAGAAATGAAAAAGGGTTGCTAGGAAAGTGGTGAAAAAGGGGCACAAAGAGGGGAAGACAGTAGGGAAAATAGCTAGGGATGTGCAGGACAGGTGCAGGGAAAGTCCATAGTTGCCCATTTCTTCTACAGCAACTGCTGTGCATATACACTGATTTGGAGGTAGATTTGGACACTCATACCCCTGAGAGAGGAGTGAGAACAACAATAATATGTTGTGAAGCTATAGGAATATAGGTGCTTGTCCATCGTCAGTGGAAAATCTTGTGCCATTTGGCACAAAGAAATGTGGTAGTTGTCCGCAATGTATATTCATAGATGAATCCCGTTTCTTTAAGAACCCGGATACAGGATATCTATGGGAATTGAGGAATCACAGTACCTGCAACACGCGCAATATTGTGTATGTTGCACACTGTGGCAAATGTTTTAAATACTATGTTGGTAAAACCAACAGATCATTAAGAGAGAGGATTAGAGACCACGTATACTGTTTGGAGAGGAAGCAAGACTGTAGGGCGCTAGCTAAGCATACACTTTTAGAAGGATCCGACCATATATTTTATTATCAAGTATTGCATGTACAATGTCCTAATATTAGGCTGGGTGATATTGTTAATCTAACAGAACAGGCTGAGCTAAAATGGATTTTTAGACTGGCAGTACACAGGGGGAGGGGTCTAAATGAAAGTGTTACTATTAAGCCGGTTTTTAAAGCCAGAGCCCTCCGGTAGAAGGGCTCATGACTTATATTTTAAGGGTTTTATATAAATTTATCTTAAAGCTATGTATCATTGTAATGTTTATGTCTTTGTTTTATTTGGTATACATTTTTGCTAAGTGCCATATAGGATACTTTGGTATTTAATGTGTTCTTCAGGTTTTTATAGAAGCAGGCTGTTATAACTACTACTAAGTAGTAATTTTAAGATTGTAGCTAATTTGGTTAATTGAATCATTGCTTAATTGATGTTTGTTATATAACTGATGATGGCTGCTTGATTTTGTAATGTCTGAAGAAGCGGAGAGTATCTCTACAAAAGCGCTCACGTTTTGTTCTTGAAATAAAGAAGTTTTAACTCAGCATTGACGCTTGGATTATTAGCTGGAAAAAGCCTTTATTTTGATCAAATTGCTGCTTCCTTTTGGTGGTTATTTCATATTTTTTATGGGATTTATCGTTTTTTGTGGATAAATATATATATATATATATATATATATATATATATATATGTATATATATATATATATAGATATATAGATATATACAGAGAGATCTATATATGGCTATATATATGATGCACTATACAGATGTGTATAAATACATATATATGAATATATATATGTGTATGTACATGTAGACATATATCTACATATGTATATGTATATATCCATATCCTTGTTATGTGTAAACATTACTGTTGTGTATACCTTCCCAGATGTATCACACCGTATGCATCTGATATGTATATTTAGATATGACAACATATGTGATACAACAGTAATATCACAAACAAGTACTACACAATTGTAGAAGTCAGAGCAATTGTTCAGTACTATTCAGTATGTATACTGGCAGACATATTGGAAAAACAACAACTGGCTTCACAGCTGTCATGGTGTAGTGTTAACTGTTGTGACTATAGTGTACAGGGTCCTGGGTTTAAGACCTGCAAGGACTGTTTAGTTTGTTGCTGAGCAGAACAAGGGCCATTGGATACAGAGTGATTAAGACACTTTTAAGCAGTTGTAAGTAGGTTTGCGCAAAGGTAAGCACTGCTAACTTCTGGTTACAGTTTCTTGCACTCAGCTTCTAAATTGCTTAACCTGTGTAGGCATTGCTTACACCTGTGCAAACAAGCTTAAACCCTCTTACTGCTGCTTAAAAGTGCTTACTCCCATTTACCCCTGTCCTAATTTCTTTCAAAGAAATGAAAAAAGGGTTGCTAGGAAAGTGGTGAAAAAGGGGCACAAAGAGGGTAAGACAGTAGGGAAAATAGCTAGGGATGTGCAGGACAGGTGCAGGGAAAGTCCATAGTTGCCCATTTCTTCTACAGCAACAGCTGTGCATATACACTGATTTGGAGGTAGATTTGGACACTCATACCCCTGAGAGAGGAGTGAGAACAACAATAATATGTTGTGAAGCCAATTAGACCAGATTATATGTGTCCAAAGGACACATGTGCGAAATAGACAGCTATGTATGGAGAGAGATTTTTCTTTTGGGAACAGATTGTCTTTTTTTTGTTTCTAAAATGAGAGTGGGATGTTGTGAAGGGATAGTAGGTATATTTGGGGAGGTAGGTTGGGTAGGATAACAGACAAGGCAGACAAGACAGCATACAGGGGCGGTATATGACACATATGGGGGTACAAACCTTGGATAGGGAGGGGTGTTTGGAAGTCAGAAGACCATGAGTCCCCCAGTGGAAACAGTGGGACTGAGGTCCCCACCCATGGGCAGTCACCACTGCACCTTCAGGGGCCAGATAGTGGCTGTGCTGGGGGCTGAGTAGGAGGGGCAGGCTATACAGACATTCCTACACATTTTATTTATATAGCACAGTGTGGGTAACAGTGCTTAATACAACAGTACTATTAAGAGATTGCAACACTACATTACCATATGATACCAGAGTAAACACAAGCAGTCCAGCGGTTAGACCTTTATTGTCAGGCTGTTAACCTTTTATTTACACACAACCTATATGAGATACTTCCTGCCATATTGTCTGGTGTATTCAGTACATGTCATACACTATACAGGTTTTATACTAGCAATTAACTTTCTACTACTTTTAGATTTATTTCTTATGACAGTACATACAAGATTATTACTAACCTGCCTCACAACACAACCTCTGCAGTCTACAGGCATGGGGTTCCCAATTCATAGCCCACTCGTCTGCCACTGTCAAAAACATAAGAGGAATATTTAGCCATACCTATCCATAATATATATGAGCTGGCAATTATTAAACAGGTAGTAGACTGATACTTACACATGGCTGGGACATCCCCCGCCCACATATCCTCTTGGATCCACTGATCCAAGACCTCCCTCTTTCTCCGCTTCAGGTCAGCATAGTGATGCCTGACCTGCTCACCAGTTTGAGGTATGCCAGTGGCACTGGTGATGTCATGGGCGAGATGGTCCCAGGCGTCTGCTTTATATTGGAAACCCTGTTACTGGCCCTACAGCAGTCTCTGGTCATGGTCTTTAACAAGGAGTCCTGTCATGACTTTGGACTCCTGGATGCCCCAGGGCTGTGCCCCAAAGTGCACTCCTTCTCCCACACTGGTCATAGTGCCTACAGGAGGAAGCTGCAACCAGTTATGAGATGTATTCCCACCTATTAGGTTTAAATAGGGCTGATTTTGCACACACTGCCATGATTGGACAGTTTTGAAAATGCTAAACTATTGGCAAACCTGCTTACCTAAGGTTGGCATTGCTTAAAGGGGTATACCAATGGGCAAACTGATTTACCTGGCCTACACATTTCTTACACCTAGTAAGCAGGGCTGTGCAATGCTTAGTTTTGCTTAATTTATAATGTGCATACTATGCTGTTTGTCATTGATTTATTTTTCATCGCATGTTATATATGTGTTTGGTATCCATGATTCATGTGTACATACATTGTATGGGGTCCTTGTGTTTATTAGGGGATTTCAACACTTTATTACAATGACACCTCACATCTGGACTTAATGCAGTACTCCAGTTCACATATTTATGTTATGTCCTAGGTTATACAACATAAAACTGTATATAGATTCCTTTCACATGTTAAGTTAGATTTTTCTATAGTGAGGATCTGTTTGATACCTCAATCTTATGTTCTGATGTGATGGCTTACTGGTTAACTACTGTGACTATAGTGTACAGTGTCCTGGGTTCAAGGATTGTTTATTTTGTTGCTGGGCAGAACAGTGGTTGTTGGATGCACAATGATTAAGGCACTTTTAAGTTGTAAGCAGGTTTGCGTGACGGTAAGCAATGCTAACTTCCGGATAAATATGCTTACAGAGAGTTAGCTTCAGTATTGCTTAACCTGTTTGCGCAGTGCTTATTCCCACGTAAATGGGCTTAAACCCACTTACTACTGCTTAAATATGCTTACTCCCCCATACTACTGCTTAACAGTGCTTACTCTCACTTACCCCCACACTAATTTAGACATAAATGTAACATGGTTCTTGAGAAGGTGGTGGATTTGGACACTCTATGGATTTATCATTCATTACACATTATACCTTTGATCTGTATCCCTGATTCATGTGTACATATACTGTATGGGGAACTTGTGTTTATCTGTGGATTTTACAACATTACAATGACACCTCACATCTGCATTTAACGCAGTACTCCATTTCACAAATATATGTTATTTAGTGGGTTATACAACAAAAAATATTGTTCATAAATTGATTTGGCATGGAAAATACTGGAGTGAGACTTGAAATGGGAATAACTGCTCTTAAGGCAAATGCTCTGACCACTACACTATTGCAGTACGGCTTCATTTGCATGTATCTTGATATTTATCTTCTTTTGCCATTTAAGCTACAGTATACATAGCTAAGCAATGGGCAAACCCACGCACCTACATTTAAATTGAATCTGTTTGATAAAAAATAAATAAATTGTTTATATTATTATATTTTAAATATTGCTCTTATAAACTTGGGGGATATGGTTGGGGGTATGCAACCCCCTATGAGTGGTCTCTCTCATTGTAATAGCTAAACTGCAGGGGCATGTATATTGTGAGAGTTCTGCACTCAGACATGCCCCCTGCACTCTTCCAACCTCGTGTCTGTTTAGGAGCTCAGGCAGCACGCCTTCATTACTATACATGGCGAGCTGCAGTGCTACTCCTTAACAGTCACTTCCATGCAGGAATAAGCTATTCCTGCATGGAAGTTTACTGAATCTGAGGTAAATGCATAAACTCACACTTAGCATAAGTAAAGACTGCAAAACATTTTTTGCAGGGTGTCAGTGTATACCTCTCAACCATGCCGAATTTTTCAGTTTTTACCAGTTTTGAGGTCCAAATAATGGGGTGCCACGATTCTTGAGTGGTGCCCCTTAATTTCTGAGCATAACACTTGAATAGGTACAATGCATTATTTAGAAATTATTTGAGTTTTATCTTTTTAAATGGATATTTAGCTGTGGTGCCAAAAAATGTATAAATTAGCCCATGTTAACTGATTTTGCTGATTCTGATAAAGTCCACATGTTGGGTGGATGAAAGCGCTTGATCCGCATGGTATTTGTTATATGTCCATTGATATGTGTTTTGCCGATTAAAACAGGTCATATTATAGCTTTTTGCTTGGGTGTCTTCCTTCAGGCACTTAATAGTGTTAGACGTAATTTCTGAGTTTCCCAACTTTCTTTTTTAAATTTTGTGTTTGACCTGATGTTATCACAAGTGGAATGATGTCAGCTCCATGAACAGCCTGCCAGCCTGTCGGAATTGAGCTCCAGGGATGACATGCAAGCATTTCTGAATGCTTCAAGTAAGGACAAGCAGTTCTTTTTCTTCCATGAGCGATTTTTGAGTTATGCAGCTGCAAGGGCCAGGAACATATGGTTTGTACTTTGCTTTGCACAAGCTGCAAGGGAAAAGAATTATGGTTTGTCTCCAGGTACAGGAATGTCCATTAAAGCTGCTATGCCAGTAGCACAAGTTGCAAGGTCTTGGAACAAGGCTGCTGTGCAAGGGAATGTAAAAATGTGGAGTGGAATGATCAAATGTATTGGGTTACACTTGATGTAAAGAGCCTCTATACAAATATTAGACATGAATTTGGAATTGAGGCTGTTAAATTCTTTTTAGGTAACAGTCCGGTTACTGAATATGTAATAGAACTCATACATTTCTGCTTAACACATAATTGTTTTGAGTTAAACAATAATTTATATAGACAAAAACAAGGGACTGCCATGTGGGCAGCTTTTGCCCCCATGTATGCCAATTTGGCTATGGGTCTTTTTGAGTCTGAATATTTATATAGGAATATTTTTTTTCGCAAATATGTTATAAGATACTATAGGTTTATAGATGACTTGATATTTTTGGTACAAGGTGGTAAGGCTTTGGTTGAGAAATTTATTTCAGAGTTGCATATTAATAGATTTCTTTTGGAATTTGATGGTCTCAAAATTGGGATGAGCATTTCTTTTTTGGATGTTGTATTGAATATTATGGATGTTAAAAACTTGGAGACATCAGTTAATAGAAAATTTGATGAAGGGACACAACATGTACATGGACAGAGCTGTCACCCTCCCCATACACTGGAGGCTTTACCTTTTAGTGAAATACTTAGAATTTTTAGATTATGCAATAATGAGTATGCTTTTGTAAAAGAATTGGATAAAACTGTGGAGATGTTTAAGCGAATGGGGTTACAGCAATGAGTTGATTGATAAAAGCTGTAAAAAGGTTTTTGAAAGCATCTGTAGAAAAACAAGGGATAGTACTTATAAAATATATACTGTTTCTCCTAAGAATAGGATGGGGAAACAGTGTAACATTTTGTATTTTGTTGCTACATATGGGTGCTTGAGGAAGAAAGTGTGTTACAGAATAAATTTGTGGATCACCCTTGGGTTGCATTTTGCTGTTTTTTCGCTTAGTGGTTGATGTTGTTCGTTTACTCCTTCCATCTGCCTTTGATGTCATGTGGCCTGGAGAGCAGGTTGTTGCTGACATCCCTTATGAAGGGTATCTGACTATCTTCTTTATCTTTGTCTTCAGTAACTTGTGCATGTATGTGCATTTATGTGCACTACTACTTAAAGATGCACAGCTTGTTGCAAATTTGAAATTTGTACACGGTAAAATGGTAGAGCAGTTGCAGTCCTCCCTCACTTATTTGAAGTAAGTATTCCTGGATCTGCCTTATTTGATTGTTGTATCAGATCCCATCAGTAGAAAGATATAAGCACTGAATAATTTTCTGCAATGTTGACTACTTCTTTGTATATCAGTTGCATAACAAGAAGGCAGTTTGATATTTATTATCCACATTATGAAGCTGTAGGAATGCATAGTCTTCCAATCACCATGGGGACAAATAATGTGTAGCACTTGATGTTTTAGCCAAGGAAACTTTTAGTGACCAACTGGGAATGTACTAGGTATAATATAGGCATCTTCCTTAGGAATACTTAACACAATCCTCAATTATATGGTTCCTTGGACAGCAGAGAAAGGGGCCAGCATTATGCATGGTTTTTATGACATTTCATGGCTCTTATAACCTGGTAACAGTTGCACAAAAGTGAACAAAACCAAAATTGAAGTACCAAAATTCTTCCAGTGAACCACCAAGATGTAGCTGGGCAACAAAGTTGTTGTTGTTGTGTCTTTCGGCTTTTCCTGGTTAGGGGTCGCCACGGCAGAACTCTGGTCTGCTAATGATATCACTATCAAATAACAATATTTGAAAGAACGAATAATATGCAAGTAAAAGCCAAAATGCATGCCTCAATGAGGTAGTAGTGCCAAATGTTGCACATATATGGTAATGGATATCGTATTGAATGCCATCTGACCTAGGTTTGCACTGATATGTGAAAAGGAAAGCTGCCATTCCCTGAAATGCAAGGTAGTATGCAATGTAGAGGGGGTTATTTCCAGTGTGTGTGTGTGTGTGTGTGTGTGTGTGTGTGTGTGTGTGTGTGTGTGTGTGTGTGTGTGTGTGTGTGTGTATGCGGATGTACCACCCTTGAAGTCACACGATTCCATGATTGGTACACGTCACTTGTTTTCATCATTTTCAGCGGGCAGGATTTTCCACAGGACAACCTGGCTAGTATGTGTAGGGTTATTATGCAAAATAAATGTCTATTGATATGAAAGTGTACATATAATACAACCCCCCACCCAAAAAAATGTTGTGTGTTACAAGTGATACTGGCTACTTCTAAAGCTCAGGCTTATGATTCCAGTCCTTGTTCTTGAAAGTGTGGCTAAAATACAATATAGCAATCCACATACTGAGAAATGAAAACTGATCTAACATGTTTTTGTTGTGATCAAGATACATTTTTATTATCTGGACAAATCTCACGAGACAGTCATAACCACCTTACATAGGCAGATCTACCCAAGATGACATAGCAACAAAAGTTGCAGCAACATCATGCCTCACAGCAAGAAGTGCTATGGTTCAATTCTTGGCTGAGGTGCCTTCTTTGTGGAGTCTATATGTCCTCTCTGTCTCTGTGTGTTTCCTCTGGGAGCTACAATTTCCTCCCACATTCCAAACACATGCAGTAGATGAACTGGAAACATTAAAATTGGCCATAGGTGTGAGTGTGCATGCAAGTGTGTGGTACGGAAGAAGAGCCATGGCAGGACTAGCCAGCCGGCAGTGTGAACCTTAACTCTAGTTGATTCTCACTGTTGAACTGACACCCTAACTCCATGTGTAAAAATGAGAAACTGGGTTGTGGATGGATGGATGGATGGATGGATGGATGGATGGATGGATGGATGGATGGATGAATGGATGGATGGAGTGAGGTGGAACAGAATAATGCACATGCAAACAGAGACCACTCAAACAGTAATTTCCACAATACAAGGTGCTATTGGCTAAGAGAAAGAATCTTATGGTCCATAGTGGTGATATAGTGATAGTGCTGTGTCATGTAGAGCATACATGATACATGCAATGTTAATGCCAGGCTACCCTGGACAGTGCGTATTTGTGTTACACCTCATACATAATCAAATTTATTGCACACAACAAGCATTATGTTGGGCCACAGCCATCCCCCTGGGCACAAGTGACAAGGGCACAATAACACTAGGCTGCCAAAACAAAAAGAGTGGACAAAGTAATCAAGTGGAGGACCCTTGTTGTTCTAATCTGTCAGCTGATGTCATAGATCATATCATCCTTTTTCGGTGGTGCAATGCCACTGAATGACATTGGCTTGCTGTTACTTTGCTTCTGAATACTGACAAGATTCAGGATTTTCAATATCAGGGAAAGGTGCTACTTTATGACCTTGACCTGTATGGTTTGCTGATGAGGATTACAACTGACTGAGGGAGAGTGCAATCACCACCCATAACAGGAGTGGCAGGGTATCTGGCAGCTCCTGACACTGCTGTTGAACATGGATCTTGAAAAAGCTCCCATACTAGTACACCCTGGATATATACCCTACCCCATTCAGAGGCAGCACTGCCAGCATGGCAGTGATGATAGTACTTGTAATCCTGAGTATGATTGTGCTGAATGAATTTGTATGTGCCAGAGTCATTCATTAAACCAGTCAGTATGTGCTTTCTGCACTCCATCCCCATACAGAGTTGATAATAGTGTCAGAAAACATCCTGTTAAATGTCACAAAGCACACTTGACAGCTTTATGCTGCACTATATTACAGCAAATTGTGCCCACATTATGTTCCTCTTTATCAGCTGATCTTGATTGCTGCTCACATGTCAAGGGTCATATGTGAATGGCAATGGAGTTAGGTATCCTTGCTACAATGGCTTATGGCAGGCACTGACACAGCATAAGTACAGCAAACAACCACTGTAACAGATGTAGGTGGAGCACAGATGAGGATCTCATCCAAGGAAAATGCAACCCGTTCTGGAGATGCTGCCTACTTAGTTTGTGTAATTACAAGGTCCTCAGTAGTTTTAGCAGTATGAGCCCCAAGAATCAGGGAGAGGGGTTCCTTTTCACTCAGAAGTGGGATATATAGTGTCACTGGGTCATCTGACTAAGAATCCTGTCTATGTGACATGGCATCCTTAGCAGCAGCAATACCAGATGTATAAAAATGAGCCATTTTGTGTTACCACAGCCTGTTATTCACTATATTCTCTACCACTGATACTTATGAATGTTACATACAATTTTAAATACTATAGTAAAACCAGCAACATATGCTATAAATGTATCCACATGCAGAGTGAAGGTGTTTATGCACCAATGTATTTATTGGTAGGATCATAGGTAAGTACTAGGCTATCAGCCCTAGGGCCTATACAAGCTTAGCCAAATGAGTTACCTGGCTTTCACCACCCAAGAAAATTATTTTCCTGTACCCCTGTTGAGCAGAACCACAGCAGTGATTCCCAGAGTGAATTTCCTATTACCCATCCCATTGTCAAGATTTCTCTTAAAGAGGATTAATGAAGAGCTTTGCTTGACATGGATGGGCAGCCTATTGCAGAGCAGGGGAAGTTTCTGGGACAGGAATCTATCCCTCCAGCATGTTCTGTTCATTGTGGTGACAAGGTTTAGGTTCCTGAAGCGTGTGGCTCGGAGAGATTGGGATTTTTTTAAGTGTAGCATTTCCATCATGTCTTGGTTAGACATGGCTTTGTACATTAGGCAGAGGTTGCCTCAGAGTAGGCAATATGCAACGGAGTAGAGCTGGAGTTTTTTGAGACGGTCAATGTATGGCATCTGTTTGATGCTGGTAATGCTCTTAGTGAGGTATTTCTATGGACTTTCCAGCTGTTGCAGATGTCTAGCAAGGTACATGCCAAATGGGGCGTTTTACTCTATGATGGGTCTAATATGAGATGAGTAGAGAGAAATGATGACCTCTCTTTTTCTGGAGGAGAATCTCTTTGTGATGAGGTGTGCCACTTAGAAGGATTTCCTGACTATTGTGGTGACGTGATTATCAAAGGAGGGACTACTATCCACATGTGTCCCAAGGTCTCTTATCACACTTTCTGTGTTTAGTAGGCTACTGCCTATGTGGTAGTTCATGGGTATGGTATTTTTTCCCAAAGGGGATGACAATGCACTTCTTGGCATTGAGCTTTAGGCCATAAATTTGACACCAAGCACCAGTCTCGGTGAGGCCTCTTTGTAGAATGTTCACATCTTTAGGTGAATCGATTATGGCACTTAGTTTGCAGTCATCTGTGAATTTTGTTAGCCAGAGATCAGCTGTATAAGCATGGACTTCAGAGAAGTAGATACCGAACAGGAGAGGACCCAGGACTGAACCCTGTGGTACTCCACTTGTCACTGGTCTGAAGTCGGATTTGGAGTAGGCTACTTTCACTGTGTGGGTTCTGTCAGTGAGACATTTGGCCACCCATCTTGTGACATAGGGATTTATGCCTAGTTCAGTGAGTTTATCTAAATACAAGAGTGGGGGATGGTGTCAAAAGCCTTGGTGAAGTCAAGATAGGCTGTGTGCACTACCTTACCCTTGTCTACGAGACTGCTTCAAAGAAGTCAATTAGGTTTAGGAGGCATGATCTACCCTTTACATGCCCAAGCTGAATGGGGTCCAGAGTTTGGAGGTTACCTATGTCTTTGTTCATAAGATCTAGGATGATGCGTTCCATGGCCTTGCAGACCAGGCTCGTCAGGCTAATGGGGCAGTAGTTCCTAGAGTATGTGGTGGCAACACCTTTGTGGAGTGGGATAACTGTTGCTGTGTGCCACTCCTTAGGCACAAAGCCTGAAGTGAGGCTATGGTTGAACATGGTACTTAGGTGGAGTGCCAGTTGGTTCTGTAGTTCGTGCAGAACACAGCCTGGGATGTTGTACGGTCCCATAGATGCTGTATTCTTGGCTTTGGACAGTGCAGTCTTCACCTGTGTGGCTGTGATTTCAAGAGCTTTGCAATCATCCGGTATGGGGATGGGCCCTTTCAGGGGTGGGGGGGGTGAAGTTAGAACTGAACCTGTCTGCCAGGATGTTGACAATATCAGTTGGTTCAGTAAATGTAGTGCCATTGTGCTGTAGTTCAGAGCAGATCTGAGTGTTGCCACTGAAATTCTTGACATAGCTGTAGAAGGCTTGTAGTTGTCTTTAGAAGCCAAGGCGATTTTATTTTTGTAATTAGCTTTGGAGGATTTTATGAGGGATCTCAGCTTCTTGCTGAGGCTGACCAGGGAGTTCTTGCAATCATGGGATTTTACTCTTTTCTGCAACAGTTTCTTCCTTCTGTTGTAGAACTTGTTTATGGCAGGGGACCACCAGATTGGCTTCCTTTTTCTGGAGGATAGCATCTTGGTTCTGTTGGGGATGGCACGGTCCATGAACTCATGTATGTGCTTATACAGTGCATTTGTATATGATTCAGCAGTCGTGCCACTATTTTCCATCTGTGTGGGTGTAATGAAGTTTGCCACTTCTGACTTAAGAAGCATGAAGTTGGCTTTGGAGAAGTTTTTTTATGGTGGTTTCCTTAATGGGGAGGGGGAATCGGGATATGGATGTCTAGGGTGATTAGCTTGTGGTCGGACCTGACCAGCAAGCAGTTGACCTCTGGCATGGAGCATCTATTACCCATATTGGTAATGACCAGGTTGAGGATGTTGCTAACCCTGGTAGGGGTATGGACAAGCTGGTCCAGGGCATTGGAAATGATGAATTCCAGGAAACATTGGGCAACCCCCCCCCCCGTTAACATGACATTAATGCAGGCTTGCAATAGCTCTAACAATAAACATGCATTGTGACAATGTGGTTGCCTGACACTCTGTATGTATGTAAGATGAGTCTACAGAAACTTCTGTTATATGGTACTAACCAGCTGTGTCACCCACTGACACATGAGTATGCTGGGCCATCCAAGTATCACTGTCTACAGCACTGTTTGTGAGACCTACCAGTGCTTCATCATCACCACACAGGGACACGAGAAACTCCTCCACATCCAACAGTCTTGTATGTCTGATGAACCACCCCCTGTTGTAAGTAACTCAGCAGCAGACCTTCTTGTCTTCTCTTTGGCACAGCTGATCATATCTATCATTTTATATGACACTGGGTCAGTATCCATTTATGCCTAATCCATACCATTATTGTTACAGAGCACAGACTGACAAACCTGCTCACATTACTGCTGGTCAGCACCCCCCCCCTCCAAACAGATGTAGTACGTGGCTCCTTAGGGTATGCAGCAGGGCTTCATTTTCAGAGCAGGGCTACAATCTTCCAACTTTGGTGGACCCTGTCCTTTGGGCATACAGAATCTTGAAGAAATGAGGAATATAGCAATACAGTTGTGTAGTGATTGTGACAGACGTGTTAAGATACTGGGAGTATACCTTCTTCACAAAGGCATACATTCACAGTATCCAGGTCCTTCAGCTCTGTTAGGTTGATAACCTACATCTGAGACAAAGGCTATTTAACTTTTAGAATGCTCATCTGTCATTCCATTCTAGCATCACAATGTACAAGACAGGGACAGTCTGATAAAGGAGCCAAGTAATCAAAGACATAACCATAAATCATGATACATATGCCCACTTTTTAAAAATTATATATATCTCAAAAGCTATGTTTACAATGTGCAACAACACAATATGGATAAACCTAGCTAACCTGATTAGCATTCTATCAGGTCTCTGCTGCACTCTTAAAAATGGGAAATATAAGCCTTAGCAGGAAAATCCAGTTATTTAAGTAATACAGATGGTATGCCCTGAATATTGAATATAGTGCATAGTACTGCACACAAATGCAACAAAAGGTTCACAGTATTCCATAACTTTACAAATGTATGCCCTTTTGCACATCACAAAATCAACTGAGGTTGTAGGGTACAAATATGTTTGGAATGCATAAGTTTAAACAGTGTTCTATATCTCCACAACTGTTTTCCCTTTTGCATATTATAGAATCAAATGAGGCATTATGGCACAGATGTGTCTGAATTGCAAATTACCCATTTGTGCAGTGTGTTTGTGTGGATGGGTGTGTGTGTGTGTGTACATATACGTGTGACTGTGCATCTGCCTGTGTAGTGAAATTAGGAGCTTATGTAGGGGAAAGGTAGGGTAGAGGTGAGTGGGGGTGTGTGTATAAATATGTATGTGTGTGTGTGTGTGGGGGGGGGGGTCATACCTCTCCTCCAAATTCTCCTACACTAATGAGAAAATCTTGCAAGATTAGTGAGGAATACTAGATGTCAGGGATATGTAAAAGTTAATGGAACATTTGTTTTGCAGCACAAATGACCTATGAGCTGTATGTGTGTGTGTTTGGGGGTGAGGAGGTGGGCACACTTTGAAGTGTAGGCTGTACCATCATAAAAAAAAACAGATTTAAGCGGAGTATTACTTATCTGTGCCACCACTAGACAGAAGGGATACTCTTAATATAGAAAGCAGCTTATGAAGGCAGAAATTTAAGCTTTGTAGCTAACTAAGGAAGGTTTATGCAAGCATTTGTATTTTACAGTATAAGAAATAAGAAACTGTAATGCATGGAATTATTAACAGACTGCAATGGCCTGTGAGTTCTGAGCAATAGGGCATATATATGTATGTATATATTTATATATATATATATATATATATATATATATATATATATATATATATATATATATATATATATATATATATATATATATATATAAATCGTCAATATTAGAATCATTCTCTAAAATCATGGACAATCAAGTGTGATGGATATGTATCTATCTTGGTGGCAGGATGCCATACCTATAAGCAACTGTGCTGAAGACTTCAGGAAAAGGTGGGGAGGGGTGCTAGATGACATCGAGCTGATGTTTTAAAGTAGTACTTTGAATTTCTTAAAAAGTTAGTAGTGCAACTGTTCTTACATCACAATGCACTTTCCAAACAATAAGAAGAATGAAACTCTAATGTTTGGCATTACTGACTGACTGCCTGGATCTATGATGACAAAATCAAGAGGATACATCATGGATATTCTGGCAACACGGGACCAGGTAAGGTACATGTGTGTGTGTGTGTGTGTGTGTGTGTGTGTGTGTGTGTGTGTGTGTGTGTGTGTGTGTGTGTGTGTGTGTGTTTGTTGCTGCATCTGTATCTGTGTGTGGTTCAGTGAATTGGGGTGGGCTGCCTGTACCAAAGCAATATATGACTGCCAGATGTGTTTACCACCGGAAAATGCTGATTTGTACTCACAGTAATTACAGGCAATCTAATGACATACAAATTAAGCAATAATGACGTATTTCATCATTGCAGCTAACATGCCTCGGAAAGGCCCATGGTGGAATTCTTTCTGTATCCCAGAGACAGCCCATTTCTGCTATCTCAGGATAGAAACTTCAAACATAGAACTTAAAAAATCACTGAACTACCCAGTAATAGTTTGGTATGCCTATGGAGGTGTCTGCCCAGAAGGTACTGAGATCACAAAAAGCATTTGCGTTTTGGCTGGTCTGTTTTACCTTTCAAACTAGTTCTGGGCAGAATTTTCTTTGCAATCCAAACTCAGGAAAATAAGAAGGACATCAAGAAGGAAGTAATATGGACAGAAATGAGGATCGCCAGAGAACATTGATGGCACAATACATCCACATAGACATACCAAACCATAACTGTGTAGGGCAGTGGTTTCTTAAATATTATCCTTGAGGATTCAAAGCTTTTAGCTCTTCCCTAGCTAGGTCAAAAGAGGAGGAGGTTTCAGCCTCTAGTTATAATTGATGCTATATCAGTATACCCATATCATTAAGTATGTACAGGAGATCTGAGCATGAACACATCATACACCTGATTTGCTTAGGACTATGTGAGTGCTGGTTGTGATTTACACACCCATATATATTCATGCTCTTGTTCCAGGGAATTTAGATGTGATGCCAAAGTGGTTAGAAAAACATTTTATATAGCCCACCTAATCATGAAGGGATTCACATCTAGATCAGGGGATGTCATCGTGCCTCTTTACTCATCCCTCATCAGGCCCATAATTGAGTACAATGCTGCTTTTGGGATGTACCTTACCAGACACCTGCAGCAACTGGAAAGACCCCAAAAGTACCTCACCAAGAGGATCAAAGGGCTCAAACAGATGCCATATGCTGCCCAGTTATAGAAACTCCAGCTCTACTCAGTGGCATACCACCTGCAAAGAGGCAATCTGTGCCTGATGTATAAAGCCATGTCCAACCCGGAATTAATGGACATGCTGCACCTCAGAAAATCCAAATCCCATTGAGCTACGTGCTCGAGAGACTTGAACCTCAGCACTGAAATAAATAGGACATGCTGTAGGGACAGATTCATAACTCAGAGGCTCCCTTCACTCTGGAATAAAATCCCAGTCCAGGTTAGGCAGAGTCCCTCATTGACTCTCTTCAAGAGGAATCTTGATGAGTGGATGGGAGATCGTAGGTTTACCCCGGGTATCACTTCTGTGTCACTGTTAGACAGAGGCACAGTATACTAACCTCGAAAAAGGGCATAGCAAAATCAATTTAAAATGGGTGGTGAAAGCCAAACACACTCTGGCTAGGCTTATAAATGCCCTAGGGCAGATAGCCTAGTATGAACCTATGAACCTATCAAGCTGCTGCCATTTTGCATGGATAATCAAATGGCCATGGCTACTCCTGCTATATAAATATATACTGTATATCTATCTATCTATATATATACATATATATATATATGGGTCTACTTTGTTTGCCCAAACTTTCATTTGCCTGACAACCATTTTCCAGAGACCAAATGACCGAAAGTTCATTTGACCGACACTTCATTTGACCGACAGTTCATTTGACCGACAAGCATTATTGGCAAGAAAATGGGATATGCCCCCTTCCCCACTGCAGTGCGACCCAGGAGTTAGAATATATAGTTATGGGGGTGTGGGGGGCACAGCCCCCCACAGTGGGTGGTGTGGGGGGGCAAAGCCCCCCACTTAATTTCATATTATAATGCTTAGTTTTGTTTTAATATTCTTTAGTAACAGAAATGTAAGTGGGGGGCATCGCAAGCGAGAGAGAGGGAGAACACTTACCTTTCAACTTCTTTGCTTCTTTCAGATCAAAAGAGGCTTTTCATCAACATGCATTATCTGAACAAGTACTATGAAACCATAATATCTAGTTTTATTGACTAATTAAAATGCTCAGCAATTTAAAAGAAAATAGCATTTCTTGAGAGTATGAGCAAGAACATGAGGCAAATCAGGGATGGTCTGTAAAATCAGAGACAGTTTGTATGTGTGTGTGTGTGTGTGTGTGTGTGTGTGTGTGTGTGTGTGTGTGTGTGTGTGTGTGTGTGTGTGCATGCGTGTGTGTGTGTGTGTGTGTGTGTGTGTGTGTGTGTGTGTGTGTGTGTGTGTGTGTGTGTGTATGCGTTTGCATATGTGTGTGCATGTGTGTGTATGTTTGCATGTGTCAGTTGCTGTGTCTACATCTGTACGTATATGCGCATGTGTGTGATTTTTGTGTATATGAGTATGTCTCTCTGTTTGTATATCTGCCACTATGTGTGTATCTTTCTGATATTCTGAGTGAGTGCGATTTTATGTATGTGTGTGTGTGTGTGTGTGTGTGTGTGTGTGTGTGTGTGTGTGTGTGTGTGTGTGTGCGTGCATGAGTGTGTGTTTGTGATTGCGTTTTGACATTAAATACTTACAGAACTTGAATTTTGCATGTAAATATAAGTCCTCCAACAAGAATTACATATGCTAAAACAGCTTGAAACATTAGGCAGAGGAACTCTTTGACATCAGAAATATTGAAAAAAATGTGTATACTGATAAAAAAGCAAATATTAAAAAAATTAACAACCTACTAACTAAATGCAATAATGTTCTCCAGTGTGGGTGTTTCTGGGGAAATAATACCCTTCCAGTGAGGTAGAGGTCCTTTGCCTGTGACATCAGAGTCTACAGGCATCTCCCAGTCTGTGGTACAGTACAGGATACATGAAGTGCCACCACCCTCATATCCTCAAAGTGTGGTATGTGCATGTTAGTTAACAGTTCCCTGGTACGAGGTACAACTGATATTTTCCTTCTTGATTAATACCATTCAGACACATAGTTGTGTGCTCTGCAAAGGTAACCTGATTGCATCATATATATGGAAATGTTACTGTTGTATGTTGTTTAGAGTGTATTATGCAAACTGTTCTGACAGAATAGCTGTCTTTTGATTCATTTGAACTAATTATTTGAATAAAGATACATAGCAGTGGTCACCCATCAAGATATGTCCACCCTTTGTATATCTTGGCCCATGTCATATCATCCCAACCTTTTGTTTGTACAACTACTGTTTTTTTTCAGATTGTTTATTGTATGCGTATTTGGCCATCTAAACTCACCTACCCTCTTTTTCCATATCCTGTTTTCCCTGGTATACCATATCACTCATCCATTCTCTCTCTTTATAAGAAAAAGAGAGATCAATGCCCTCAAAAAGTATTATCCTGCTTTCCACTAACCTTGCACTCCCCTATGTATTGTCCATGTGTGCTTGTATCACCTCAGTCACCTGTTTCCTACTATCCTAAACAGCCCATTTTGATCCCCATTTTTACCTGCAGACATGTTAAGCAGCATAATTTAGGTGACTTTAAGTTCTGTCTGCTGCAGACTGCAGTACACAACACTTCAGCTATCCTGTTTATAATTGTAGTTGATATTCTGCTCTGCACCACAATAGCTGCACTAACAGATGTGGTAGCATACAACTTGTATTCCCTACATATTTGTGATGCCCTTCTCTATTATACACCTCAATACATGTGCTTTTAGTCAGTGGCATAGCTAGAGTTTGTGCCACCCGGGGCTGTATTTGAGTTTACTGCCCTCTTCACAAAAATCATAGTCGTATGGGGCCCCCCATACACAGCCCCCCCGCAGCCATTCCAGTGTCTCATTACTTAGCTATTTTTCCCCATTTACTATAAACTCTGTAATGTACATACTGCTTTATGCTTTACTTCTACAATGATTATTTGGATTTAATTTAAAAAAACTTTTATTTTAAATTTTATAGCACAAACACTGATAGAAATTGGCTAAACAAAGCAATACAGTCTCACAATGAAAACAGACTTAGCATTAAAGCTTCTCTGCCCTTGAAACTCACATTCACTGAAACAGCATTGAAACCCACATTCAAAGAAAATGCATCTGGCCAGTGGCAGATAATATTTACATTTTGGCTGTTTTCAAATCATAGGTCCTTCGCACAAATATTTAAGACCATGCAAACAGCCACGTGTTCTTTGACTCACTTTCCTGATTGTATTAAATTATATTCCTTGTTTAATACAGCACACTGGTTAGATTGTGTTTTAATTGTATTATTTTGAACATTTTTCAGTAAGCAATGAAACAAAATGTTTGAATCAATAATGACAAGACTGCCCAATTCAGAACATTTCCATCATAACAACTCTACTCAAACTTCTGTCATTACAGTCCACCAATGTCAGAAAATATGCACAATCTCTGCAGAAGTAAAGTCATCTAAATAATTCCACATTAAAGATACCGTATCTGTAACTAATTAAGAGATCGCTGCTAGCAAGTAACTTTATTTGTAGATGCAACAATGATATAAAGTGCCTGTTGCGCTTGAAGAATAAATTGCCTATGTTACATTACAAAAATGATAAGCTAGTAATATTGCAATATGGAATGGATGGCAAACTGATAACAGGTTCATAGTTACTAGGTGGCACCTGCAAAGGAGGACATTCTTAGAACTGCAGCATCCACCCCCTTTAAAGTACAACACAGTACAGTGTCAGTAATCCATCTACATACTGTGGAACTAGAACCTACAGGCTTCTGCATCAAAAGCAAGTATATTACCTGTTGTGCTAACAAAGCAAACAGACTTGGTATAAGCAGTACTAAATTTCTCTTCCCCTGAAGCTCTCAGTTTCTTGTAAAATCCGCTTGACACTCAACTGCATCTGTTAACTTTGCAGTGCAATAAATCTGAAAATAGCCAAACTGTAGGGGGGGGAACCAAACGCACAAATGCACCAAACCAGGGACACATTTTTAACATTGCTTGTATAACCTCAGAAAGCTACTACAATACAATGTTTTGTGTTACCATGCATTTCCTGAAAGATAAGAAGACTGAAACTTAAATGCCATTATTTAGTGAATTCAGTTCTCACTGATTTGCCAAGAAAATCACAAATTTTAAGAGGAGCAGACCAAAGCTCATTTCCAAACACACACACACACACACACACACACACACACACACACACACACACACACACACACACACACACACACACACACACACACACACACACACACACACACACACACACACACACACACACACACACACACACACACACACACACAAATATACCTGTTGAACTCATTCAAACTCATGCACATACACACACCTGTTGAACTCATTCAAATTCGCACGCACACACACCTGTTGAACTCATTCAAACTCATGCGTTAGCGCGCGCGCACACACACACACACACACACACACACACACACACACACACACACACACACACACACACACACACACCTGTTGAACTCATTCAAACTCGCACACACACACGCCTATTGAACTCATTCAAACTCACACACACACCTGTTGACCTCATTCAAATTTGCACATGCACACACAACTGTTGAACTCATTCAAACTCGCACACACCTGTTGAACTCATTCAAACTTGCACACACAATCTGTCGACATGATACTCCATAAATATGCTCACTAGTCAGCTGCATAATATCTCCTTACTTTATTGCCCACATGATGTCAACAGTCTTTGCAACATAAACAGACTTGGTTTATGAACACAGATCTGGATGCATTGTGAATATACCGGAAAAGTGCTGCCCAGGGCGGACCACCTCTCATACCCCCATAGCTATGCCACTGCTTTTAGTGTGTCACTATACACTGCAGAACAATGTGATGACTGCACAGCACAGGGACATTATGCAGTGACAGTAGCTGTGCAGTACTCACCATATATATATTTATTAGTCCTATTCAGCACCTTACACCTAAGCATATACAGTGCAGTATAACAAATCGCTATGAAGCTTAGCGTTGTCACTGCACCCTGTTCTATATGAATACTGGAGGGTTTGCAAGACAGTTCTGTCTGTTCATGATATGAAGGAGAATTTGTATTGACTTCTGACTTATTGTACTTATTGCATGATTTGAATGGAATTAATTGTTTCATTTTAATCAAGACAGTTGTAAATGTATACGTCAGGCTCATTTCCACTTGATATTTTCAGTACTTGAGAATAGTGATAAAAAAATAATTAATTAAATCCTCGTTGAAAGAATTAGACTGTCTTCTGATTTCTAATAAGTCTTATTTTTATAAAGAATTACCACTAACACAAAAACTCTAACAGTAGAAAATGCTACTGTAAGTGCATGTCAAAATTGGTATTTTAATATTTCACATTAAAATATGTCATGGGACACAAAGGATAATGTATAGAGCAGTTTTGAAATGCCACTCTCTTATTTTGTTTCCTGATTTTCCCATTATTATTCTGAACTCTAATATAGAGTATGTTAGAAAATTATAAGAGATTATATTAGGCAGGTCCTGTGAAGAATTATTTTGTTTAAAGAATCATGCAATTATTGAAATATTAGAAGCAATAAATGGGAAATATCAGTACATTTTCCTTAATACAAAATACTAAATAAATCTAATACATGCAGTGACTTAAAGGTCATGATTTTACAAATTTTGCATAAAATTATGATATTTAGCTGAGTCCAGAAACAAGAATTATCAGAATGTATCTACATTCATTATAGCTATTCAGTATTTTACTATGTTTAGATAATTTTGATTAATGTTTGTATTGTGAGAATCCTCAGTGTATCTGACACCTGCTGACGAAGTTTGGCATTATTTGTAAGAAGCAAAAGATGAGGAATTTCAGTTTAAATCAAACATGCCCCCTTCCTGATAAGAAAAATCCAGCGCCATTCCAAGGTGCATTTTTGGTTGTCAGATGTTTGCTACTGAAGGTCACAATTTGCATATAATAAATACGTCTGGGTCTTGAAGCCCTGGCTAATAAATCTTTTATCAAACAAATTATGAAGTGTCACTCCAATTCCCTCAGGTAATGCAAATAATATACAAGCCATATGTCAAAATATATTCAAAATGGTAATGACACAAACCAGGAGCCTTTGATGTTATTATTTGTATTTACATATCAGTACATGAATGGTACCCAAACTAATAGCCTGTTGACAAAATGCAAGCACTGAATATACAGATCCATCTCATTTGATGTGCCTTGAAATTGTATGATAACTAAGCAATGACATCTAAGTTCCTTGAAATTTTCTGAGTAGTCTGAACAGTTCATTTTCAATTTTAGCTTGAGAATTGTTTAGTATTAGTTCATTGAAATAGGCAATACCATTTTTATTATTAAAATATGAAGCTTTGGGTTCTTTTATTGTTAATACAGTCTCCCATGGGTGTTGCAGCTTAACATTTTTTTCCTGGAAGTGCCATCTCCTTTTTTTTTACTTTGTAATTATACAATTATGAGATTTTATTAAATGATGATATGCTTGTAAGTCAGTCAGTATCAGAAGTGGGGAAGGACAAGAAGGAGGATATTTGCTCAAATTCATGTTCAGATTCACTTTCAATTCATTTGGGTACCTTTTTGTCAACAATAATAACAATGAGGTTACACAAAAAAATTAAATAGTAAAACTTGCTTAACAATATTACAAACATGGTGAAAAAGACAAAAATAAAGACAAATTAAGATAAAACAACAGGGTAGCTTATAATGATGCAAGAAATATAATGGACTTCAATGGGTTAACAATGTGTATAAGGCAAGTCAAGGACATTTAGAAAGGCTGGCTTGAGAGTGGAATGAGTACTGTAATGTAATAAACACCTAAATGTGGCATGGAGACTGATGGCCTGGATACCAGAGTGTACTGGCAAACCTAAAAAAACAAAGTGGAAGATGAAGGCAGGGACCTAGATGGGCAGTTGGGGAGCACACGTTTTTTGAGGTATGGGGGAACCTTGGTCACATAGGGTTAAACAAACCAACAGTAAGACTTTAAAAGTGATGCATTATCAAACAGGCATCCAAAGCAGACTACACTGAATGGGAGTTATATGATGGTATACACAAGTACAAGTAAATAGTCATGCTGGAGGATGCTGAACTAGCTGCAGGCATCCCATCTCACTATCAGGTATCCACAACTAAACATAACTATAGCAATCAAATCGTCAGAAGAGCAAGGCACATACCACTACTGAAGGACCATTAGGAGGAAAGTTAAGGCTGTAGCGAGGTCATCCTGTGTTCTGTGCCCCACTTTGAATGGGCAGCCCCCTCATTTCAAAGCTGAGTAGCAAAAAAATAAAGACATTAAAAATAAATTAAATAAATAAATAAATAAATAAATAAATAAATACAAAGCAAATTGTTCATAGCTGAAAAAAGTATTCTGCTCTGAAACTGTAGCATGTTAATTTACCACAGACTGAGTACTTCAGTGCTTCAGCATTTCGGCCATAACCTCAAATGTACAATCAATATTCATAAAGCAATACCGCTACTACACTCCTGCATAATTGCATCTTGCTGATCATGCCCTCTGACAGCTTGCCCCCAGGGTAGCCACCCCTTCTCACTGTGCTTGTTATGTGCCTGAGGAAACAAGTGATCAATACAAGAAATAATTCAAGAATAAAAATAATAGTTTTTTTTACAACAGATCTCTACTGTACCCTACAGGTCTGTTTAGCATTTTAAATCATACCAAAGTTATGACCTACTTCACAAAAGCTAACATACTACCATCAAAATTATAGCTTGCTAGCATATGTATTTATCTAGAGACACCTGTATGACTATGGGGGAGTGGGTGGGAAGGGATTATTTAGCATGAATGGTTGTCTAATAGGTATGGATAGGAGTAGATGTTGGGACGAAAGGGTGAACTATGCACAGGAAGTAGACAGCCTGAAGGGTTTGAAAATGAGATAATGAGGGGAGGTGAGGGGTTTCAGTGCTTTTATGTGCCTAAGATGAGAATCGTTTCGCCTTTTGGGTGTGAGTTTTTAGTACAAATAAGTACTTGTCAGCCACATCCAAGCAACCAGAATATTACTGTTTGAGGCCTGGTAGTACGTTGCAGTCCGTTATGTAAAAGTATTTTCTTTGTAAGTGTTGGGATGTATGGAGGTAAGTTGTTTTTTTGTTTTTTTGAGAGGTTGACAACGTAGGTAGTAGTTTGGGCTATGTCACATGCTGGGATATGGTTAGGTAAATGGTATATTTTCTGGTCCCCTGGGTCTTTTGGATTAGGAATTTGTGTGAATGCAAATTCTATGAGTGCATTCTTAATTTGAGGAAGCAATTCCCTAAAATAAGGCTACTTGTTATTAACTATAAAGCAAGTGTTTGCTTGGTGGATAAATTTGTCATGCAATTTCTGCATATTATGCTTCAGTAGTGTGCGAAAAATTATTGTAAGCTTGAGATCACTATCTGATTGTGAGTCTGTTAGGTTAGATTGTGAGTGTGTTCATTTTATATTATAAAGTAAAAAAATGGCCCACCATTTACTTAGATTTGAGCACAAGTTTTTTGTCATTCATCCATTCGCCTTAACTTATCCTGACTGGCTTATGTATGACTAGGGCATATGTGGAGATACATTTTAAAGTATAGGTAGATTAATCTGCGTTATAGTTAATAACAATTAGCCATCAAAAGTGAGGAAATACTTCTACCTAAATACAACATCCTTTGCATAGACAGATTGTCCAAAAAAGGAGGTGGTGTAGCATTGATATTTAAACACCACCTCAATATTCATCTCCTGAACTCATCTGCCCCTCACCACAACAATGAAGAAATCCTTTATGCCAATCTCAAACTAAACTCATGAAGTGACAGAGAGTGTGTGTGTGTGTGTGTGTGTGTGTGTGTGTGTGTGTGTGTGTGTGTGTGTGTGTGTGTGTGTGTGTGCGCTTGTGTGTGTGAGCATCTGAATTTATCTTTTTCACATGTGAATGAGCAAGTGCACCTGCAGTATTACAAGGAAATGATACATTATGTCAAATTGTACAAGTGAAGCTTGTCTGCGACAGAAGCTGATTGAATCACACATATATGGACTACAGAGTGCAGACTCTTAAATTCTCAGACATGATACAGAATGTACATTTGGGGCTCCTGTAAGTAGAATAACTATTGCTCAGTGGCGTTAGATCCGCAATATTTAGGATATGACCTTCTCTTCTCTCTTTCCTGTTCTGCTTCTGCAGCTTTACAAAACACACTGCACACTTGCAGTAATGCAGCACAGCACCAATTTGTTCATGTAAATATTTAATAAGAAAAACATAGGCTGAGCATGTGACATATAGCATGCAGACATCTTGATATTAATTTCCAGTAAAAGGGCCCCAGGGAAAAGATAGCATTTTAGTAATATTACTTTAATAGCTGTATTATAATTACATACATATTATCATGATATTATAGCATCGTATGCACAATATTCTGCATTTATTACAATAAAATTCTACATGCAAATGTAAATCCCGCAGCGGTCATAGATTCATTGATTCATAGTAACCAGTGGCTCTAACACCATTTAC
Source organism: Protopterus annectens (assembly GCF_019279795.1). Taxonomy (NCBI): domain Eukaryota; kingdom Metazoa; phylum Chordata; order Ceratodontiformes; family Protopteridae; genus Protopterus; species Protopterus annectens. The sequence continues at coordinate 1,932,712,667 of NC_056726.1, forward strand.
CAGGATGATATGCCTTGTAAATAAATATTATTACTTGTACTCTAATTCCAGCATGGAGCAACCATATATTTTGGACAATATTTGGCTTTGTCAGTCATGCATAGAATTTACGTGAGACTGAGGGTTCAGTAATGTATAAGTGTTATACTGCTTTTACTGAATTAATCTGGTCTTTTCTTAACAGATGGTAATGACTCAGTCTTATATTACAACTGAACCAGGAATATAATGCATGACTACTCAACAGGTAATGTGCAGCAATCTACCTGCATATAAGGGGTTCGTTTGGGTGAATGTTTCATTTTGGTGCTTGCACATACCAGGAAAGGTACTGAAGGGTTGTTTTGAGGAATATTTCATTCCGGTGCTTGTGCATACATTAGCATTTCATTGAAGAGGTTGCTTGGGTGAATGCTTCATTTTGGTGGTTGCACATACTAGGAAATGTTACTAAAGGGTTGTTTGGTTGTTTCATTTTGGTGCATGTGTCTACATGGACATACTAATGAAGACGTTGGTTGGGTAAATAATTCATTGTGTATCACGGAAGTGCTTGTGCATACATGGTCAAACTGCTGAAGTGATCGGTGGGCAAAACAGTTTACTATGTCATTTTGGTGCTTATGCATACACAACACAGACAACTGATTTACTGGCTTACTGTAAGGTGCCATGCCATGTTCACTTCTGTACAAGGGCTGCTGTGCCCCTGCTACTTATTAAGGTTTGTCTGGGCTTGCAGCACTACCATAAAAGTAATTATTAATGGGTGTTGCGTTATAGTATGTAACTGGATTGGTACTGGAATATATTTGGACAAGACTTGCTTCTGTGTATAGTTTGTAGTGACTCTTCTAAAGTGGTACATTTTGCTCTCTGACAATTCTTTATGAGGTACAAGGGGAGTGTAAAGCTGCACAACACAAACAGGATAAAGCAGCTGCTTTTTATGTTTGAGGTAATTGCTTTATTTTTTTTCTCTATTTTTTTTTCTCTCTTTGTATCCTTTCCCTTGTGCATGTTACCTGCCCCCTTCCCCTTATATCTAGGGAACAGGTCATCATTAGTCTAGGAGTGTCAGTATTAGGTGTGATTACCTCCATTATGTTGTTTCTTTTCCAAATGTTGGCTATGGGCCTGCACATATATTTCAGTTTATGACTGCAGGTAATGGATGGGGAATCTAATAAAAGCCAGATGTCTCTTTCAGCAGAGACAGCTCAATGATTCTGGTTCGATCAGACACCTACCGATGGCAGTATTACTTGGTTGCAGAGTAAAAAATGGGTGGTTTATGGATTCTGAGATAACACTAATGCTGACGGCTGGTAAATGCGTGTTTATTTAGGAATGGCAGTGAAAATTGGTGTTATTTTTTCATTTAGAGGGGAGATTTTTTCTTTTTTTTTTCTTTTCTTTCTTTTTTTACAGGTAGATGGAGTGATAGGGAGGCATATGACCCAAGAGGCAGACTGGCCAGCTGTTGTGCTATTCAAACAGTGGCTGTATGTTTCATTATGGTGCATGTACACGGCAGGAAATGTTACTGGATGGTCATTTGAAAAATATTTCATTCTGATGCTTGTGCATACATCATTTTATTCAAGGGATCACTTGGGTGACTGCTTAATTTTGGTGGTTGCACATACTAGGAAATGCTACTGATGTTTTTTTTTTTGTCAAAATGTTTCATTTTGGTGATTATGCATATCTCAACATTCTCTCAGCTGATCTATTTGCTAGAATATTGCAGTACAGATGTGTTGTAACAAGCATAGGTTTTAGTCACGGTTATTATCATTTTTTGTTTATGTATCTAGCTTTCAAGAATAATTTATTACCTGCTAACAATATGCACATACTGTACTGAGGAAAACTGTCGCTAAATCCATCTTAAGAAATGTTGGAATGATGGATAACAAACAGTGTTGATAAATATATCTAACTGTTCTGCACGTACATTCTGATTCAGTCTTTCTTTCTACTGAATAAGGTCTGAGTGGTATGAGAGGCTTAGTTAAATATATTTTACTGCTGATTTTGGCATTGCTCAACCAGTATTTTGGATAATATTTCTACCTTTTTCACCACTGTATTATTGTAACCAGAGGGATGGTTAGGTGAGATTACATGAATTACTACATTTTGGACTAATTCTTACATGGATGAAACAGATAAGTTAGACATTTCTGCTTGTATTATTGTATTTCTGATTATACTCAGTAGTTGCCTGAGTCAGGTAAAGGTTATTACTTGCTGACTACTATCAGCATGTAGCTACCATATATTTTGGGCATTTTTCCTTGCTTTGTCAGTCAGATGTGGACATTAGGTGGGAGGAAGGGCTCAGTAATATCCAAGTGTTGTACTATTTATACTGAATTATAATGAATGTCTACTCAACAGGTTATGTGCAGCCATTATCACCTGTGTCTGAGCATGTATAACTTTCAAGTGATGAAATGCAGCTCATTATCACATTAACAATAAGTGGAGTTACAATATAGCACTGAGTCATTATCACTTTTCAGGTAAAACTCTCAGCAGCTGTCATTGTTATTCACATAAGTAGAGGTCGTTGTCACATTGATGAATGCACAAGCCAGATCTGGGTTTTTGACTACATGGAGTAATTTCAACCCATCCCACACCAATTTCTTTATATCATTTTTAGAATTTGTTTGATACACAGTAAAGTCCTCATTGTGGTTATATGGTTAGCAGAAGAGACCAATATGCGTATAAATGGGGGACAATGACATCCCTAGATCTAGACACAGCCCCTTTATTTCTAAGCTGTGCAATATAGAAGGACTTTTTACAAGAAAAGATACAAGTTGGTCAACAGTTAGGTCACTATCCATGTAAGTTCTCAAATCAAATCCCAAACAACTGGGTCAACAATCTGAGTGGGTCACCAGCACTGGTATGGGACACTTCAGACGCCCATGAGCTGAAGCCCCATGCCTGTCCTCAGCATATTAGTGGAGAGGCGGTCCTTACCCTGTTTTTCCACTTACAGATGCCCATTCTGTGCCTCCTTGTCAGTCATTTTGTGTAATGTGGGGTTTTCACAGGTGGTAGGTATATACCTCTGCAGCGTCATCACCATTTATGTACCTAATGAAAAGAATAATGCCTCTGTGGATAGGAGTGAAGATTTGGATGGGCTAACCAGGTAATGCATATGACATACATATGTATGTAGTCCTCCAATACATCTTTCAAACTTTAGTAGTAATCTGTTTGCATTTCTTTCCTGTGCAGGTTGGTCCACCTTCTGACACTGACATGGGTTCACGAGCAGGAGAACGACAAGTGAGATTGTGGGTATGTGGCCATTCCTACATTCACTGGGCTGCCAGCCATGCCTCCATAACTGAAATCCAGTACAACCTGAGCTTCCCCACATCCAGTGTGAAGGTATACTGGATTGCAAGAAGAGGTATGCATTGGAACAGAGTACTGCAGTTGTTGGAAGAGAAGTGTTCCATGTACCCTGAGCCCGACATTCTTGTGCTGCACATTGGAGGGGAATTATGTCATCAGTCAACCACCTGGAAGGCTACGGTTTCAAACCAGAGCAATTTTTGAACACCTGCAGTCGTGGTGGCCACGTTGTCATTTTGTGTGGTCTGACATAATTCCTCGACAGATATGGAAAACAGCAAACAGTCAATGGGTAGCGCACAAGGCCAGATGTCTACAGAATGGGTTCATGCATGGCTTGATGCACAGGGTAGGTGGATCTACAATCTGCCATGACAGCATCACCATGGAAGATGATCACCTATTCAGAAAGGATGGCATTCACATAACTGAGGAGGGCATTGCTTTGTTTTTGACTGACCTCTTGGATTTAGTCATCACAAATATGGGCGCCCATTGTACCACACCCGTTATCACTCTCTCTCTGGTCAGATCAGACCACAAACTGATAACCCTGGATGTCCTCACCCCTCCACCTCCCCCAGTCAAAGAAACCATTGTAAAAACCTTTCCAAAGCAGACATCAAACTACTTGCGTCAGAAGTGGAAATCTTCACTATTCCCTTGCAGAAGGATAATAATATCCAGGATGCAGAATCCTACACCAAGGCACTTTATATACATCTTCAGGATTTCATGGACCATGCTATCCCAAATAAAACCAAGACTCCTTCCTCAAGCAAGAAGAAACCAGTCTGGTGGACCCCGGCCATAAGCAAACTATACAATAAAAGGAGGAGACTTATACAAAAAAAGGCCAAGTCTCAAGTAGAAAAATCATCCCTGATCAGCATTAGTAAGAAATTGAGGGCCCTCATCAAGTCAACTAAAGCCAATTTCGAAAAGAAAGTTGCCAAGGATGCCAAGGATAACCATAAGGCCTTCTATGGTTACATCAAAAACCTAACTGGCAATGCTCACGTCTGTTCTGAGCTAGTACAAAATGGAACAAAATACACTGACCCCACTGACATTGCCAACATCTTGGCTGATAGGTTCAGTGCAAATCCACCCCACCACCACCACCTACAGGGCCTATTACTATTCCAGGGGATTGTGTAACTCTAATTATTACTGATACATTGGTTAATAAGGCTCTATCTAAAGCTAAAAACACTGCCTTCATGGGACCAGATGGTGTCCCGGGCTGTGTCATACGTGAGCTCCAAAATGAATTAACCCCGCATCTGAATACCCTGCTCAGTCTCAGCCTCTCGACAGGATATGTGCCCATAGAATGGCAAATAGCAATCGTGGTTCCACTGCACAAGGGTGGGCCCAAACCGACCCTGGCAACTACCGACCAATAAGCCTGAAAAGTCTGATCTGTAAGGCAATGGAGCGAATCATTATGGAACTCATAAATGGAGAGATTGGGAACCTCCAAACACTTGACCCCACACTGTTCAGATTCATCCAGGGCAGATCATGCCTCCTGAACCTGGTGGACCTCTTTGAGACAGTTACTCAGGCTATAGATAAGGGAAAGGAGGTACACACGGCTTACCTTGACCTTGCTAAAGCATTTGACACCATTCCCAATTTGGGTATTATTGATAAACTCACCAACCTGGGCATAAACCCTTACATCACACGATGGATCGCAAACTGGCTCTCAGACAGATCCCACAAAGTAAGAGTAGCGGGATCTATGTCCGAATCCAGAACAGTAACGAGCGGTGTGCCTCAGGGCTCTGTCCTGGGGCCCCTTCTGTTTGGCATATACTTCTCAGAAGTACAGGCAAGCACTGAAGGGCTGTGGCTGACCAAGTTTGCCTCCTGTTTGGCATATACTTCTCAGAAGTACAGGCAAGCACTGAAGGGCTGTGGCTGACCAAGTTTGCAGATGACTGCAAACTGGGTGCTATAATAGAGTCTCCGGCCGACATGGATATCCTCCAGAAGGGCCTTAGTGAGACTGATGCATGGTGTCAAAGCCGTGGTCTCAAGCTAAATGCTAAAAAATGTGTAGTAATCCCTTTTGGAAAAAACAGAGTACCTGTAAACTACCACATAGGAGGTAACCCCCTGAAATCTGAAGAAATAATAAGGGATTTAGGGACCCAAGTAGATAGTCAGCTTTCCTTTGATAACCATGTTGCCAAGGTGGTTAGAAAATCCTTCTATGTGACCCATCTGATCATGAAAGGGTTCGCATCAAGATCTAAGGATGTAGTGGTGCCCCACTACTCTTCCCTCATCAGACCCATTATTGAGTACAATGCACCGATTGGAATGTACCTGGCTAGGCATCTTCAGCAGCTGGAGAGACCACAGAGGTACCTCACTAAGAGGATTACTGGCCTCAAACAGTTGCCCTATGCAGCACGATTGAAAAAACGAAGGCTTTTCTCTGTTGCATAGTGCATTCTCAGAGGTGATCTCTGTCTAACATACAGAGCCATGTCCAACCCAGAATTGTTGAACATGCTCCATCTTAGCAAAACCAAATCTACTCGAGCTTCATGCTCTAGGGATATAAACCTCAGCACAACAATGAATAGAACATGCTGGAGGGATAGATTCCCTTTGCAAAGACTTCCCTTGCTATGGAACAAGGTCCCGATCTACATAAGACAGAGCCCCTCACTATCACTCTTCAAGAGGAACCTTGATGAGTGGATGGGTAACAGAAAGTTCACACCAGGGATCATACCAACAGCTCTACTAGATAGGGACCAAAGGTACTAGCTGCTAGATCAAGGGTCTAGGGAACTAACCAAAGGGGCAGTGAATACCACACAACGTGGCTGGGCTAATATATGTCCTCGGGCAGATAGCCCAGTACATACCTATGAACCTCTACAATGGCATGAGGAGAGCTATGCAGGACTGGTAACATGCAGCTTGTGAGAAGAATGGAAAACACCCATGACTGAGTAGGACTAGTATGGTAAGTAAAACTCTATTATGAAATGTGTTGTGTAAAATATATTTTTTTGAGTATGACAAATAACTGTGGTAAGGAGCTGGTGAAGATGCTGAGAAAGAACAACTGTTTCAGGAGAGTACTAGCACGTACAATCTAATATGACAGTAACCATCCTGCAATACTTCTTTTTTATTCTGCTTTTATCAGGCATGTGTAAAGTTTAGATGACACAAAGGGCTTAGCAATACAGAACTTGATCCCTTTGGTTCCATTGCTGAATGGACACATGCAAAGAGAAAAGGCATAGGTAAGGCAGACTGCTGACACTGAAGGAGTTCAAGAGACTGCAGTGGTATCAGCTGTCTGAGTGGGTAGCCATCACAGCTATCGGACAGATCAGATGGCCTTGCCTGCCACTGAAGTCCCATTCCTGTCCTGGTTTCATTAGTGGATTGGCAGTCCTTACCTTGCTTTTTCTCTTTACATGTACCCATTCAGCAGTATGCGGGCTACACCAAGAATGTGTATATTTACAATCATATGTGTCTACATGGTAAAACAACTGCATCTGAATTCTGTACACATGTACATATATCAGTTTTGTTAGGATTCAGGTTATAGAAATTATGATTTTTTGTCATATTTTGGTAAATAACTTTGCAAGGGAGCATATCAGTGTACCAAGTAATACCTCATTTTGAGGACAGTATTGATAGCTCTAACATGGTAAAAGAATGGTGCCTGTATGTTGTACACATGTGCAGATATAAGTTTGTTTCGGACTTAGGTTATGGAAATTATGGGGTTTTTTTTCATATTTTGGTAAATAACTTTGCAAGGGAGCATCTGAATGTGCTAAGTAATACCTCATTTTGAAGACAGCATTGATAGCTCTAAAATGGTAAAAGAATGGTGTCTGTATGTTTCACTCATGTGCAGATATCAAAGTTTGTTTCGGACTTAGGTTATGGAAATTATGATTTTTTCATATTTTGGTAAATAACTTTTCAAAGGAGCATGTCAGTGTGCCAAGTAATACCTCATTTTGAAGACAGTGTTACTCTTTAAAACATGGTAAAGGAACTAAGTCTGTGCACTGTACACATGTACAGATATCACAGTTTGTTTAGTCTTGCACGATTATGAAAATTATACATTTACAATACTTCTCATTATTATGCCCATATCTTTGCAAGGAAGCACGGTGATCACACAAATGATGCATCGTTTTGAAGCTGACATTCAGATGCACAACTTCTACGCTGTATGCAGGCTCTGTTTGTTACAGATGATGAGATATTATGCTTTGCTTATTTATCAATTATGAGAAATAATATATTAATCATATTTCTGTGAATATCTCAAGAAAGGAGCATCACACAGTAATGGTTAAGGTATCATTTTAAAGCTGACATTCATGCAAATTACATTCAAATTGTATGGGTCTGCATGGTACATTGACCAGGATACTGTGCTTTGCATTTCCAAAAAGGTAAAAAATATGCACAATATCAACATTCCATGCCAAATATTTAATAATGACTTTGATATGCGCTATCAACATTTACACTGTTGGAAAGGTCAGTGTCTGCTGAACAACTTTTGTGTTTACTTTTTTAGTCTAGCTCTTATAGTTAAAAAGTTATGAACATTTGTTTTCTGTATGGTATTAGAGATGGATTTTCTGAAAATGAGCTCAGGCTGCACTGTTGTTCCTACGGTGGAATTAAGCAGGCAGCTTTTTCTGAGCTGCTCCGGAGTGAATGAGTTAACCCAACTATACTACTGCCACTACTAACCACAGTCAGAATTAGCTAGTTGTCTTTACGTACTTTAAAATCTTGTCTGACAACTTTGTTACTAATATTATAAACAAGAAACTATCTTAACTTGCAACATTTACTGTATATACTGTTGATAATCAATATCTTGTTATTGTATTAAAGCCAACTACCTGTAATGTTGTTTACTATTGCTACAACTTTGTATATCTCATTTATGTACATGATGTGGAGCTCTGCTCCCCGGGCATCCACTATAAAAGGACCTGCGTCCAGTTGGAATTTCCCGGTAAACAAATGTAAATAAATAAATAATTAAATAATTAGTTCCTACCTTCAGGAGTGGTATTTAATCCATCTGGCTGTTGATCACTGACCTGGAGTATTTTGTTTTTTTTCACTTGGAGGGACAATGCCCCCCCCCCATCTATAAAGAAAAAAAGACGGAGTGCTGGCAAATGTTTTGGAATTTTAGGAGATTTAAGAGGGAACAGACTTGTTTGTGGAGGGGTGGGCTGTCAGTGAGTTGTGTAGCTGTGCCTTTGATGTTTGAAGCTGGATATAGTGGGCTGAGTGGATTGTCATGCGGTTCTTACTGCTGGTGTTTCTTTATGTTGACAAGACTCTATGGGCAAATCACAATTAAAGCAAGTGTTGGGACAATTAGATTCCCCCAAAGTGGCATGAATAGTTATAACTACTGTCTTGGACATTTTCAGATGATTAGCAGTCATCCTTTCTTGGATGGATTCTAGATCATAACGTAATAAATCTAAAGTATACAATTATCTATATATTTATTTTATTTAATTAATATATTTATTTATTAATATGCGTATGTCATTCATGCAAATGTAATGTGTTACCTGAGTAAGTCAACTGATTCTGACTGGATAGTTTTTAACATTGATCCAGGCCACAATGGTAAATATAAATACACTGTAGACATGGACAGAGTAAATAATCACCTATTATGTTTTGGGGAAGAAACCAGACTACACAGAAGAAAACAACAGAGGGCTGTTAAGAATTTGAAAACTCTCCAGGGGCAATGACGAACATCAGTAGTGACACCCAAACCCTGGAGCTGTAAGTCAGATATACAACTAAGACAACTAAGACACCTCATGAAGGCAGACAAGAAAGTAGGAAATTACTGAACCACTGTCTTTGGAATAATCTGAAATATGAAAAAGATCAGACATAAACAAAGCAAGGCTATGACAGTGATAAGGATACACCAAAGTAACTGACATAAAAGTCTTCACTAGGATAACAGGAAAGCAAAAAAAAGCTGAAATGATATGATGGTCATGTTTCCTGTTTCCTGTTAAAGAAAGTAAAAACTGCAAAGGTGAAGGTTACAACAATAAGACACTAAGCATATAAAGCTTTCAGAATTTATAAAAATAGATTGGCAATTTATGGAGACCTGTTTAAAAGCTTGAAGGAGGTTTTTTTGGTGAAATAAAAGTAGAAGTAGCTTAGCATGATTATATATAAACTGATATTGATGAAGTAAATAAAAATATTAATTAATAATAATCGGTAAATTACATCAGAAAAAATAGGTTTACTATCAAAGTGTTGAAGTGCAGTACATCGAATATCGTTCAGGCAAAATCATGGTTCCAAGGTTGCAGAATGCCATGAGTAAGTCTTACGAACCATAATAATGAAAATAAAGCTGCATCATTATTATGCATTCGGCATTGTGTTTGAGATCACTGTTAAGTGGGGAGTGGGGAATTTACTGTTTTTCCACTGTAGTGCAATCTCAGAGTTGGTATATATAATTTGCAGAGGGATGCCCCCAGCAAAAGCATAGAAGGACTCACCTACTTTCAAAAACAGAAATCAAGCATGTTAAATGTCAAACATATGTGTCTTCTGTTCAGCATTTATTACACAACGGTATTTTCATTTTCAACATTTTAGGATGGCTATGTGACTAAATGCACAACTGCACTTCAACTTTATGATAGTAAACTGAAATAATATTACCTAGATATGAATCAGGACATGCACAGCACCAGCAATCATGAGAAAAGGAGTGTTTATTCAATTTATAGACACCCCATTACACTAACAACTGGTATTAGGCAGGGTAAATGGAGGAGTGTTACAAACAAGGGGTATGTGACAGACTGGTCAACATTAAATGAAAGACCCAAACATGCCGGAGACTGTGTGTACCTATGTAAGGAATAAAGCATCTCATGACTGACACACATGTAAAATCAGACATGCCAAGTAAGGAGTATAGAGAAAAGTACCACTTCAGTTCATCATATAAATATAGATGAAAGGGGAGATAGGAAAGTTAGAAAAAGACAAATATGATGTAGGAAAAAAAAACAGAAAGGGCTAACCATAAAGAATTACTGGTGAAGAGAAGATCACATTTTGCTGGTGGGAAAGGCTCCCATTTTTCATATAAGAATAGGAATGGCAGCAGGAGGAGTTAGTGACAAATAGGTATGAAATGGATAGAAAGGGAAAGCTGCATGGACAGACAAACTCAAACTGCAGACAAAGGAAAATAATCTGATACTGACGCAAAACATAGGGACACAAGTGGATTAATATTGACTTCCAAAGTATGGAGAGTTAGTGATGGGGGAAATAGATAATAGGCAGGGTATGGGTGGATGACAAACAATGGCAGATGAACATATGCATGGGGGAGAGGGCAGGATACATTTTTGACATCAGTTTGAACCAAAGGTCAAACCCCATAAATGTCAGTCATATATGTGGCTGAAGACATGTACATGTTGTTCCTCTGTTCCTCTGGGACCCTAATGTCCAGCTGTCAGTGCTCTCTCTTTCTCTCTCTCTGAATGTATATATATATACATATATATATATATATATATATACACACACACACACACACACACACACACACACACACACACACACACACACACACACACACACACACACACACACGTATTTTTTTAATCTAGTAATTGTCTTTTGCAGTGATTTTTTTAAATATTGGTAAAGTGATGCTGGTATCAGACTTGTAGAAAACTGAAGAGGATATGTCTGCACAATATAAAAATTAATGTGAAGGGCATGTCACCTATGTGGACCTATCAAAAGAAACCAAGCACAAAAGTCCAAAACCAGTAAAACAGTTGGATGAAGCACACCAGGATCCACAAAAATATAATTTATTGAGCTCTTTCATCTTTTGAAATAAAATACTTCATCAGAATAACATGTTATACTATGGTATACATATGGTATTACATGTTATTCTGATGAAATTTTTTATTTAAAAAGATGAAAGCGCTCAATAAATTATATTTTTGTGGATCCTGGTGTGCTTCATCCAACTGTTTTACCTATCAAAAGAAGGCAATTTTCAATCTGTTGTAGTACTTTAGTGTCAAATGCAGAGCTCTAGAAGATATACAACAACAAACAAATGTGGTTTCAAGCATGTATGAAGCAGGTTGAGATATCTGGTGATACATCCAGTATGTTTATGAGAGACGTGCATGAGTAGATCTCTCTGGTAGAACAGATCAGGGTGAAGGTAAGGAATGAGTTCAGGGAGTTACAGATTATGGTGAATAAAAGGAATGGGTCTGGGGAGTTACAGATCATGGTGAATATTTGGAATGAGTTCAGGGAGTTACAGATCATGGTGAATTTAAGGAATGGTGAATTTAAGGAATGAGTGAGAAGTTAGATATCACAAAGAATGTAAAAAAATGAGTCAGGGGCATTACAATTCATGGTGCATAAAAGGAGTGATTCTGGGGAGTTACTGGTCATGGTGAATGTATTGAATGAGTCCAGGAAGTTATAAATTATGGTGAATATTAGGAAGGAGTCTGGGGAGTTACAGATCGAGGTGAATGTAAACAGTAGAACAGCTAGAGTGGGGGCAAGAGTGGCAACTGATATGTTCTTACAGTGCCGGGGGGGGGCATGATCAGATGATCTGGATCGTCCTTTAATGCAATACTGGCATTTAAAATCTGGTATTGAATTTATAGTCAAACCTGAGCACTGTAGCACTCTGCATTTTGTCTAAACTGTAGCAAACAGTTTGCTACAGTTTAAGAGAAAAAAAATAAAGATAAAATAACTCTTTTTTTTTTTTTTTTTTTACTAAAACCTGAATGCCATAGCTCTCCATGCAGGTAGGGCCTAGAAATGGGACTGGCTGTGCCAGTAGAAGGAATGGCCATTTTTTTTTTTTTTTGCTCTTCATTGGAAGATTTTTTTGGGGGCGGGCAGGTGCACGGTTCTAAATAATGTAGTGATTGGCTTAATACAGTAATGTGTTTTTCAGTGGAAAGCTGGGGGTGGGGTTGGATCTATCTGTAATAAGCTGATCGTGGTAAATGTAAGGAATGAGACAGGGGAGTCACAGATCAGGGTGAAATTAAGGAATACATCTGGTGAGCTACAGATCACAGTAAATGAAAGCAATGACTCTGGAGGACTTACATATCACAGTGAGTATAAGAACAGTGTCTGGGAGGTTGCAGATTACAGGAAATGTAAAGAATGAGTTTGGGGGCAGTGATGCATCCAGGAATTTGGAAAAGTGAGTACAAACAGATAAACAGGGTTGGGGGGGTTATAGGCATGGATGCCCTTAGGTGAAGTGATGCCTTAAGGAAAAAGCTTCATGGTGCCTCTGCTCACTGCTCTACACTGCACATATTCCCCAGTTCTCCCCATTTTGGCTTTTCCTCACTATCCAAATTACATTTTTTCTCTACCTTATTCCTCATGTTTTGTCTTATTCTTCAGTTTTTTTATGCATCCTTTCAACACACTCTAACTAAGACTGCATTGTAATAAATATGGAGGACATAACCAAGTTAAGCTGAGGGTATGTGGCCCCTAGGCCCCAAGAAGCCATGGAGTTTTTGGTGGTCTGAGGTCCACTTTAGAGTTTTATAAATAACTTTTCCATCCAATGATAACTTGAACAAACATCATTACTGAGGAAGGAAACTCAGTCTTATTCTCCAGGTTTCTTTTTCCTCCATCCATTTGTCACTTCCAAACTGACCAATAGTTCACTTTGATAACTGTTGAATAAATAACTAAGTTAAGCCAGGAATCTTGCAGCCTAGTGACCACCAGAAACCATGGGATTATAGATACTCTAAGGTACATCCTCCCCACGGTCGAGTGGTATTCGGAAGACATGCGTGAATGGGCGTGCCTTCGCTGAAGGTTGGGCATCGGGCTGGCACCTCGGCACCGTAAAAATCTACTGCCAATCATTAGCAGATTGGAGTTCCACTGTGGCAACCCCTAACTGGGAAAAGATGAAAGAAGATCATAATCACCTAGGTTTTATTATCCAATAATATCCTGATTAAAAAAAAAAAAAAAAAAAACAAGGAAAGAAAATCCATGTTTTATATATATATATATATATATATATATATATATATATATATATATATATATATATATATATATATTTTTTTTTTTTTTAACAAAAGGCAAATAAGTTGTCTTTGACAGAATAGCAGTTCACAATAAACTAAGAAGATAATTGAGTATGAGGATATATAAATAATATATGTGAATAGTGCCTGCCTCCATGCCTGCTCTCAAACATATATACAACACAACTCCTATTCCCAACCCCAAATAAATTGCCACTTTCTCTATACAATTCTGATGTCACACTGGGGCAAAACATAAAAAAAAAAAAAAACAGAACACAGTAACATATTTCAATCTGTATACATAGACAGACATAAGATAGCATGTCTTTTTATTTCCTTCCCCTAAAGATAGCGACCTGTTTATGCATCTGATGTTTGATGTAAGGAAATTGAAGAACAATCACACAATTATATTAATGTATTCTGGATAAACAATACACTGACTCTAGACAAGATAAGGTGACCTTCTGAACTCTCAGGTTTGTGTGAACAGTTAAAAATTAATGAACACACTGTCTATAGCCAATACCCATGCAATAGCAACAACATCATCATCGACCCCTTTTTCCCACTTTCTACATGGAATCGGGAAGTTGCACCAAATGTCGCCATCTCCCTCTATTCAATGCCACTCTCTTGCCTTCTTTGACACACATGCTTGACTGTCACAGATCTTCTCTCACATAATCCATCCACTTCTTTGCTGGATGCCCTTATTTCCTCTTGCCTTCTTCCTGTCTGTCCCAAATCAGTTTCACCAGATTGTCTTCTACTTTTCTACACACATGCCTGAACCCCATAATCTGTTCTCGTTGACCTTTTCTGCAATTGGACTCACATTGGCTTCTGCTCTTATGTCCTCATTTCCGCATATGTTTCACAGTGTGCATCCTGTCACCCATCTTATGCAATTCATCTCCATCATCTCTAGCTTCCTCAACTGCTCTGCCTTTACTGCCCAGGTTTCTGTACCATAAAGTAGCACTGGTCACTCCACTATTTTGTACACCATACATTTTAGCTTTCTTGGCATTTTTCTGTCATATATTACACCTGACACTCTGTCCCAGTTGGCTACAGAAGCAGACCCTCTGCTTCTAGCTTTGACCTCCTCATTCAGACCTCACATCTCCTCAACCATCTCTCCTAGATACTTGAACTGTTGACCTGTTCCACTATTTTCCCTTCTGTCTCAATTTGCTGCTTCTTCTGAACTCCACCATTAGTTACCATTACAACTGTCTTTTCTGTACCCTGTTTCATCCTATGTGCCTTCAGTTTTGCATTCCATTCTTCATCCTTTGCTGAAGTTTTTCCTCAGAGTTTGCTTGTAATGCCACATCATCTGCATAGAGCAACTTTGTTGATCTGCCCCCTTCGACCTGTTTACTAGTGTAGTCCATCACCAGTGTGCTAAATGCCGAACCCTGGTGTACACCCACTCCTACTGGGAACCCCTTTGTAAGACCAAGCACTGTTCATACCTGAGCCACTGGGTCCTTGTACATAGCCTGCACTAATTCTACAAATCTTTCTAGGACTTTGAACTATCACTGGTCTATAAAATCAACTTTCTGGGGACCTTGTTATATGCTTTCTCCAACTCTAGGAATGCCCAATTGGAGTCTTTCCTCATCTCCAGTTTCTTCTCAACTATCTGTCTCTCTGCAAGTATTGGGTCAGGTGTGCAACATCCTGATCTGCATCTGAACTGCTAATTTCCCATCTTACTTTCTACTACTCTGCATATCCGTTTATCAATCAGCTTCCCCAGAACTTTCATGCAATGTGACAGGAGTTTGATACCTCTGTACTACCAACAGTTGTGAATCTCTCATTTCTTCTTGAACACTGGCACACATATGCTTACTCTTCAGTTATTTGTGAGAAGCTTTTATCTCCACACTGTTGTGAGTGCCCTCAGGAGCCATTTCTCCCCATCTCATCCAGCATTTTTATCTTATCTGCTGTGACCTCAACTGAGCCTGCTGCTTTCCCTGACTTCAATTTCTTAGTGCTGTTCTTACTTTTTCTATGGTGATTTCCTTCTCTTCTCTCATCACAGGCTGTGTCTGGGGCAGTACATGAGTTTTTCTTTATTCAGAAGCTGCTGGAAATATTCCTTCCATCTGCCTTTGATGTCCTGCGGACTGAGAGCAAACATTTGCCAGAAACTCTCAAGAAGGGTGTCTGACTATCTTCTTTATATTTCTGTCTTTGCCTTGCAACCTGATGTCATTTCTTTGTGACATCTACTGACTTACTTTCCAGAAACTGGTAGAGTGACTCTGATGCCTTATTTTTTTATTGTAACTCCTTCCTTAGCTTCTTTGTTAGCCAACCAGTATTTCTTCCTGACTTAGTCTGTTTTTGCTATCTCGCATTTTTCTGCACTCCTTCTTTTTTTTTTGATGACTTCTTGGATTTCTGCATTCTGCCATCAGCTTTCCTTGTGTACCTTATTTCCACACCTGTCTGAACTGCATATCTGTTTGGTAGTTTTCACACATACTGATTTGAGTTGATGCCATTTTCTATCAACTTCTCCTATCTCTTCTTCTTCTTCTTTGGTTTAATTGGGAGGAAAATTCAAGAAATAATGGCCATTGGATGATTTTTTTTGGGGGGGGGGCAGGTGCATGGTTCTAAATAATGTAGTGATTGGCTTAATACAGTAATGTATTGGTTGGATCTATCTGTAATAAGCTGATCGTGGTAAATGTAAGGAATGAGACTGGGGAGTCACAGATCAGGGTGAAATTAAGGAATACATCTGGTGAGCTACAGATCACAGTAAATGAAAGCAATGCCTCTGGAGGACTTACATATCACAGTGAGTATAAGAACAGTGTCTGGGAGGTTGCAGATTACAGGAAATGTAAAGAATGAGTTTGGGGGCAGTGATGCATCCAGGAATTTGCAAAAGTGGATACAAACAGATAAACAGGGTTGGGGGGGTTATAGGCAGGGCTGCCCTTAGGTGAAGTGATGCCTTAAGGAAAAAGCTTCATGGTGCCTCTGCTCACTGCTCTACACTGCACATATTCTCCAGTTCTCCCCATTTTGGCTTTCCCTCACTATCCAAATTACATTTTTTCTCTACCATCATACCATCCTCCAACACATATGCTACATCAATCTTTTGGGCACATTTCTGAGCAGCCCTGGTTTTAGAGTATGCGAGATGCAGGGCACAGGCCACTACTAAGTCTGTTTCAAAATCCACCTATGCAACCTGATGTGTGAGGCCTGACTATTCTGTGATACATTTTTAGTCTTATTTTGAAAGGCAATTAATTGCTACTGCTAGACAGCAAGTTACATATGTGCCTGGCAGTAATGTGCAAAATCAGTGAAGCTTTTTACATACACTGACACAGACACACTGCCTCTGGTGTGCTAAGTCTGTCGCAAGATACACTGCTTTTTCACACATATACACACATATTAACACTGGCCATAACAAGCCCGGCATATTACAATATTTTTTATTTTATTTTTTTTATTTAGTTTACATTTGTTGACCGGGCTAGTCTAGCTGGATATATGTCCATTTTCAGTAGAGGCCCGGGGAGAAAAGCTCCACTAGTTATTACAAGTTTAAACAGAAATAGACAATACAGGTTATAACAGATATTATGATGGCAGCAAACCAAAATAGCTAATAAAAATAAAATGTAATAATATATATATATTTTTTTCACATGATGTGAATTACAGTAGTCAGACAATATATATGAGAAAAAATATATATATACATAAATGTTATGTAAAGGGAAAGTTATCAAGGATGTAGGGAAAAAATTATGGAAAAAGAAAAAAGAGAAGAAGAAGAAGAAGAAGCAGAGTTAGTCTGGGTTATTGCAGAAGCATAGCCAGTGTTTCTTGAGATATATTTTCAGTTGCCTTTTAAAAATTGTGAGAGAAGTCTGAGATATGATATCAGAGGGTAGTTTGTTCCATATTTTTCCAACAGAGTTGGAGAAGAGGCAGTCTCCTGCAGAGTTATTGGGTTTAGCAATATTAATCAGTAGTTTGTTTGAAGAGCGTAGATGTTTCAGGTTGTTATATGGTGTAATAAGGCTGGAGAGTATTGGTGTTTTAGTGGGTTGGTTTAGGATCTTGTGAGCTATTGCAAGCTGTTGAAGTTTAAGCTGGTTAGGAAGTTCAAGCCACCCTAGTTGTCTTAGATTCAGGCAGTGATGGGTTCTAAAAGGGAATCCTGTAGCAAATGTAACAATATTATGGTAAGATGTTGCTAGTTTCTTGAGGTTGCTATTGGAGAGATTACTGTATATGGGGGAAGCATAGAGAAGAGTAGAGATTAGGTGAGTTCTGGCTATGGTGGTTCTTGCTTCAGGTGTAAGGAAAGGTTTGATTCTGTATAGGGATCCTATTTTTTTATTCACTACTTTTATTGTATTGTTGATGTGAGAGTCAAAGTTAAGATTGTTGTCTATTGCTATTCCTAATAATTTAGTAGTTGGGTCAGGAGAAATAAGAGTACTGTCAGTGGAAGTGAGAGTGAAGTTTAGTTAATATGCACTGATTTTTATGCTCACACATAACTGACACTGACCCTGACATACCAATACTATTACAAGATGCAGAAAAACACAAATGGTGCATGCTTACCTAGAGGCAAACTTAAGGAACACATATTCATCTACTGCATGCCTCTGCGGAGTTAGAAGAAACCAGAACATCTGGATAAACCCACATAGAGGCAGACTCCACACAGTTGACACCAGAGCCAAATACAGTGACATGGCAATGCTTCTCACTATATGGCTGTACTAATGATCAATTGCTTTTATGCACATTCAGATCATGCCAGACAATCAAAGACAGTCACTTATCATTGCAACAATAATGTCTGACTGTAATGGAACGTTAAAAAAATTATGGCCAAGTCATTACTCTTAAATATACTGCAACCCCCCCCCACACACACACACACACATAGACATTCATGCACATACATTTATAAACATAAGCTATAGCTATATTAGTTTTACATGTACTGCAGCAAATATACTACACTACACTACAACTGCTACTCTCCATACACATCATTATAATCCATATTAATATTAGTTTTACAGAGAAAGCAACAAATATAGTACACTCTGTAACACTTCTTCTGTCACACTTGATCGATAATTTTTGTTTAAGAGTGATCAAATGACAGCAGGGATAAGTCATTTTTTACCTACTGACAGCCTCTATATCTATCAATTACAGCCATTTTACTGACTGTATACACATTGGTTGTCTGAATGTACTGAAAAAATAATACCTTGCATAGTAATGTATTCCAAGTTTGCATTATACAAACACAATAATCTAAGTATATAATTACATCTTACATCACACAAATGCACACTCATCCTGCACAGCCATATTTAAACTGAACAAACAAGTGGGTCAGTTACTTTTGAGTACAGAGAGCTGCTAACCCCAAACAACTGCTATAGCCACTTTTATGATAAAAAAAATAATGGCCATGTAATGTATTTCAGTTTTGTTTCATTCAGACAGTAACCACACAATAAAGTCTTCCAAGTGTTCACAAAATCATCTTAGCCCTTCAAAGACAGAATAATGAGCAAACAGCTGAAGTTGGCCATTTTCTTCCACACCCATCCTAGTTATATCTGTTACATCTCAGATGTTCACTTTTTATAAAAAAAAAAAAAAAACGGCCTACACAATAATATGTGCAGCTCATAGCTTTCAGATGTTTAGCACAATAGTCAGAAACAAAGGCAAAAATAGTGAGTGGGACAAAGGATGAACCTAGTGTTTCAGTTTTTCTCTATAAATACAGACCAGCCTTGGATAGTGAAGCAAGTCTACAAGGATACAACTTGTAGTATAATTCCTATTTTGTGACAATTAGAAAAAAATATTGCTGATTGACAGGCTTATCAAGAATGGTGACTCCATTTATATATACGTAAAATGTTTGTGCCTGCCTTTGCATATTTAATTAACAAATAAATATAAATATCTAGAAAACAGTGCTAGTTAGATACTAACCATCAGTGCAGAGATTTTTCAGCATTGTGTATGCCTTCTTCTGCTATGATGGAGTGCCATATCTGGTTGAAACTATTGATTTATTTATTAAGCCTTAGCATATAAACTATAGCAAAATGGCAGAAAACAAAAAAATATTAATATACATGCTGAAAAGCAACATCAGACAGGAGATTTACTCACAAAGTCTGTTCTAATGGCTGCGTGCATCCATAACTGTACTCTCTACATGTTTCAAACCAAACCCTGAAATCAGAACCTAAGATCTTACTACTCTGTTTGACAAAATAAGATTCATATTTCTACCCATGTCTGACATTCTATAGCTCATTTAAATTTTCTGACAAACACAATTCATTCAAACTAATACCTACCTGTTACTGATTATTTGAAATAGGTGAAGAGTGTAAGTTTTAGTAATCACACTGCAATTTCTAACTGCATACTGGTACTTGCAGTATGCACTCATGTTTTCAGGAGATCAAAGGAAATCCTGAACTTACAAGATATACAAGTAATTCATAAACGGAAACTCCATTTTATGCAGTTGATGCACAATTATTGAACTTAGTGATCATGATTGTGCATATTCGACTGCTTATTTGGCATAAATGTTTAAAGTTATGTTTGAAACTATCCTGGTGCTGTGTGAGAGTGAAGCTGTTGTTACAAGTGTCACACTGCAGGTGAAAGGGGAAGAAATGCTGAAATGGTGCTAAAAGGTTGGCTAAAACAACCAACATGAAAAGTCAGCAGCTTCCCTTAGTTCTTGGCCATTGGAAAAAAAAGGAATAAGTTTAACTTTTCAGTCAGGTGCCGTATGCTGCTTTTTAATCAGTATACTATATGTCCTTCTTGATTTACCAGACAACCACATATTTTATGAGCAGCAGGCCAAAACTAGAACATTATATCAGGAGCACACTGATAATTCTTTTGCCCTGCAGATTTGTCTTTTTCTTGCCAAGACTGATAAAATAAATACCTCATGCTCTCACTGAGTTAACAGTTACTATTGTTGTTCACTGGTTGTCTGTCTTGTTGAGTAAGCAAGGCTGCCAGGTTTGGCCTGGGCTGCTTGCTCTGAAGCTTTTGTTATGTTTAGATTTTTTTTCTGTAGTGATACTCTCTTTCTCCCTCAGCAGCACTTTCTAAGCAATGATAGGAAATCTATCTGGAGCCAAGCAGGATCTTAGCATTATCAAGAGCCCTGGTCATTCCTCTGTCCAGAATGTGTCCTCGATTTGAATCTCCCATCATCCCATAAAAAGAAAGAAAGAAAGAAAAAAAGGAAGAAAGGCTTCTGTGTCATTCTATGAAATTAGAAAATATGCTGCCAAATGACATATAGAAAGGGGAGGGGAGTAATCTGTCAACTGTGTATCACTTTGGTGGTACATTTTCTAAGTTTCATTATTCAACAATGATGCAAGGTTTTTTTTTTTTTGGCATCAGGTTTGTACTATGGGTCACATAGCAGTGGAGGGGGATGCTCCAGTGCCAAAGCCTAAATCTGCCTTTGGGGGGGGTCAGAGATCAGGGTGAAAGTAAGGAAAGAGTCTAGGGAGTTACAAATCACTGTGAATGTAAGGAAGGAGACTGGGGAGGTACGAAGTTATTTTTTCCACTCTTTTTTGTTTTATGCATTAATTTTGCCATTTCTGATCTCAATATTTTAGCAACTGGTGTTTCATATTAGAACTATCTGTGATAGACAGCGTGCTTAGTACACTGACTGTGATTTTTGGTTCAGTTTGTCACCTGGTATGAAAAGGAACATGTTTTATTAATGCTGTGGCAGCCATGGAAAAGGATAACAGTAGAAGGAGTGGCATTCTGGTGAATTATGAATTCTTGGAGATTGTTAAGCATCAATAGGCTTTCTTTTCTGATGCTATTTGGAAATGCTTGGCATAAGATAAGGTTCACACTGTCTTTAACATGAGTGTTAAAAAGTATTCTTCCAGCAGAAATGCAAACTATTTACTTTGTCTCAGCCCAGGGCTGCAGGAGACAGCTAAATGGGTGGGGCCAAGGGGAAGGGTGTGATCAACCAGAAAGGGGTGGAACTATGCTCAAAACCACAAAAACTGGGACTTCAATTAAATAAGCTGCACTGGGTGCCAAACTCTCACTCATTATGAGAGTCCAATCAAGACAAAATGAAGTGTAGATGAAATAAAAAATATTTCAATGCATTGGCTACATGACAGCTTACTTAATATCTAGATGGAAACAAAAAGGTTGTGAGGCATGAAAAAATAAATTACTTTTTAAATACATTACTGGAATGCCAGTCAAAATCAAATATAAAAAACAAGCAGCACTCAACTCAAACCACTTCTCCTTGCACTGCATTTCTAATTATAGTTTATATTCAGCTTTATAAAGGTACCAAGTAACATGCAGAAAGTAGCAATCTCTGTGATATCCCCACTTGTAAAAATGTTTCTTATCCAAAAAAGACCTGCAGCCTGACAATAACTATCTATTTATTTCATGGGGAAAACATGATCAAAGTAAAAAATGAATAGCAAACAAGAAACAAGCTCAAGATAAATTGCTTAAAGGATTACTGTACAGGTTATGGACCACACACGATAGACTGGCATTCTATTTATTTTACACGTAAAGCCTGCAAAGATGACTGCAAGTCTCCAACAAATGTAATGAGCTACTGAAAATACTGTAATCCTGTCCTTTATTACAAATACTGTTATATGTATTTCAATAACTAAGGTTTATATGTTATCTAGTTATGTAAGTATTCTCTGCATGGCAACAACAAAAATGCTTTCAATGTAGGTAATTCTTTAACAGTATGCATATTAAAGCTTACTTGCATCTTACAATCTCAGACAAGCTTATCTGATGGTCATTAAATCATTGCTACTTAAACACAGAGCAACAGGGACTGCAACAACTTGCATTTTCTGAATAATAAGAAGCATAAATCAACAGTATACAAATATGACAGAAACCCAGAACATTCTGCAAAATCAAGGACAGATGAAAAGCCACTGTAGTACCTGTGTCTACCTTGGATGGGAGGATACTCTGCACACTTACAATGCATAACTGCTCCTTGCCTTGCTTGGACACATTGAGTCACTACATGAGGGAGTGAGGTGCAACAAGTATGTCACAATTTGAAATGTCTCTGGCTGATGGTGATGGCCCTGACACATTTGTCATACCTCTCAACCTCAGAGCAAAAAGTCTGGACAAAGCAATACATATAAGTGAGACAAAGGCCCAAAAATAAGGACAATTTTTAAATATTACTCTTATAAACTTAAAAAAGATAATAAAATAGTAGGTCTTGCATTAGTATGAATTTTCTGAAGGGTATGACATCTGAAACCCGAATGTCTGTCATTATTTTCTAACTTCAATCTTTAATGATTTGCCACTAGTTTGCCAGAAAACCACAATTTTATGAAAAATAATCCAAAAATGTGATGCACAAATATAAAATAGCCACACAATACAGCTGGGAATATGTGAAAGAAGGGACATTTTTTAATATTAGTACTGTAAGTTGAGCAGCTGACAAAAGAGAATCTACATGCATTTCTGAAATAAAATTAATCTATAGCTCTGATTATAATTATTTATTAATTGTAAACCCTCCACATTTTCTTTCAAAATTGTTATTTTGCAGAAGGATTATTAAGGGGACAGCAAAAGTTTGAGCCAAAATCGGGGACAGCTGAGAGGTTTGGATATACCTAATTCTATAAAGTGATTTATTTGCATGTGCCTCTCAACCTCTTATACAGGACATCTGGACAAGGCCAAATATATTGTGGGAACATACAAACAGTACTAAAAATTGCTCTTGTATAAAATTAGACAGTTGATAGAATAATAGGTTTTGGTTTAGCATGCATTTTTCTGAAGGGTTTGAAGTCTGAAACTCAGTGCCTGTCATTATTTAGTGCTTTCATTCCTAAATGATTTACCAGAAAACCACAAATTTTATGAGGAACAAACCAAAAATAAGCAAAAATCTATTCATTATGCAAAAAATCTGGACAGTTGAAATGTATAGTTCGGCTGGGGCTGTCTTTGATTTTGCTGCCCTTCCCCCCTTACAAAATCATGATTGAATGGAGCCTCCTCCTGTAGCCATTCCAATGTCGCATTACTTGGCTATTTCACCCCATTTACTATAAACACTGTAATGTGCATATTGCTTTACTTCTATGATGATTTGACTTTCATTTAAAAGTTTTATTTTACATTTTACAGCACAAACACTAATAGACATCTGTTAAACAAAGCAATGCAGTCTCACAATGAAAATAGACTTAGCATTAAAACTTCTCTGCCCTTTAAACTCACATTCATTGAAACAGCATTGAAACCCACATTCAAAGAAAATACATTTGGCCAGTGGGAGATAAAGATTAACTTTGGGCTGTTTTCAAATCATAGGCCCCTTGCACATGAAACATACATGTGTTCTTTGATACACCTTTCTCATTGTATTAATTATATTGTATAATACAGTACAGTTGTTACAGGGCATTTTAAATGTATTATTTTGAACATTTTTCCTGTAAACAATCAAACAAAATGCATGCACCAATAATGACAAAACTGCCCAGTTAAGAACATTTCCATCATAAAAGTCTACTCAAACTTCTACAGTCCACCAATCATCTAAATAATTCCACATTAAAGAGATCTGCAACTAATGAAGAGGTTGCTGCTAGCAAACAACCTTATAGTTCATTGTTTCATCTACAAATAAAATGCCTATTGCCCTTGATGAATACATTGCCTATATTACATTTAAAAAATGATAAGCTAGTAATATTCCAATAGGGACTGGGTGACAAACCGAAAACAGGTTCATAGTTACTAGGTACCTCCACCAACGAGGACATTCTCAGGACTGCAGTATCCACCCTCTTTAAAAGTACAACATAGTACAGTATCAGCAATGCATCTACATACTGTGTGAATAGAACCTACAGCCTTCTGCATCAAATTCAAGTATACTACCTGCTGTGCTATTAACAATGCAAGTCAGCTCTGCATAAGCACCACTAAACTCCTCTTCCCCTGAAACGCTCAGCTAGTTGTAAAATCCACTTGACACTCAACTGCATCTCTCAACTTTGCAGCACAAGAAATCTGGAAAAAAACAAAATGTATTGGGGGGGGGAGCAAAAGCCCAAAAACCAGGGACACATTTTAAACATTGCTTGTATAATCTTGGAAAGTTGCTAGAATAAAATGCTGTACTATCAACATGCATTTCACTGCAAAGTCTTGAACCCAGGACCCTGTGTATTACAGTCAGAACAACATACCACTATGCCAAATTAGCTGTTCTGCAAAGACAGGAAGACTGAAACTTAGATGGCTGTCATTTAGTGAATTCAGTTCTCACCATAGCTCTCAACCTCTTAGCACAAACCACCTGGGCAAAGCAAATAATGGGTGAATACAGCCCACAAAAATATTCAGTGAATTCAGTTCTCACCATAGCTCTCAACCTCTTAGCACAAAACACATGGACAAAGCAAATAATGGGCGAATACAGCCCCCAAACATATTCAGTGAATTCAGTTCTCACCATAGCTCTCAACCTCTTGGCATGACAAAGCAAATAATAGGGGAATTCAGCCCCAAAAATAGGGACAACATTCAAATATTGATCTACTTATAAACTTAGAAATTTGATAGAATAAAAGGTTTTGTGTTACCATGTACCTTCTGTAGAATATGAAGTCTGAAATTCAAATGTCTATCATTATTTAGTGAATTCAAAATCCAGAAATCCACATATTTTATGAGGAACAGAACAGAACAAAAATATGAGGCAAAAATCTGAAAAACTTTCACATGTGGTGGTGGGTAGGGACTTCAGGCTCTTGCCATTTGCCTCCAAGGTTCAGGGTTTGAGCCTGTCTGCAGCCACCAAGTGTATTTAACTGTGGAATTTTCACACTCATACACACCTTCTCTCTTTATATGCAGGGCTTTTTTAAAATTTATTTTTTTTTACACTTTTATGTGTGGTGAGCTACAAAGAGGTGAGTAGAGGTGTGCTTCAATACTTCCTACAAGCAACAAGGGTATAATAAGTAATATGATTAAGTTATCCCCTTCCCCTACTCACCCCCCAAAAACAAACAGATACATGGGTAGGGGGCAGCAGAGTTGTGACTACATGAAATTAGCCATTCATTCACTTTTCAGAAAATTGTAAAGAAGCTTTCAAGAGACAGAAAAAAATGCAGTTGTATTTCACAGCATTTGCATTTCTGTCACTTTGTACATTGCACATGGGAGAACGCTATATAATGTACTCCATTTCATCATTATGTGTAGTGTCATTTTTTTCAGATACGTTAGCACTGTGGACTTACTTGGTTCTACATATAAGGCTGTTCCTCTGCCAAATGCCACTTTACCATATCCAGATGCTGTAATCCACACTGGCATTGTCCCTGGAAAAACGCCAGTGTTTTATTTCACCAGCATTACTAAGGTCTTAGTAACAAAACCCTTTGCAATATTATACCCATACCATTTACACACACACACACACACACACACACACACACACACACACACACACACACACACACACACACACACACACACACACACACACACACACACACACACACACACACACACACACATACACACACACCTACGTGGATGGAAAATCCTTAGAAAGAGCTCCGTTCATAAAGAGCACACACACTACCTGAACTCCGTGGATGGAAATAAACAGAAAGAGCTCCATTCATCATAGTCCATAAAGAGCACCATGACACAGTCCTTGCCAAAGCTTCATCCAAAAGAAAACAGCTTCATAGTTCCGGATCCATGAGAGCAGTCAAAGTCTCATGCAGTGACATCCCATAACAGCAGCTGCTACAGGCTTAAAGCTCTCCAGCCTGCAGACATTGCAATCCAATCTACTTCCAGTCTATGTGGTTGCAACTGCATAGACTTCTGGGGTATCTGCAGTCTGATGCCTTGCTTCCCACTCCGGACTGCTGTTTAACAAGTCCAGAGTTTGGGAAAACACTGAGCATGCATGCGCAGAGTTCTAGGACACTCAAACTACATTTCAGTGTTTGTTTTCATTTTTTATCAACTGGGAGGGGGGGCTGCAGTCCTGCAGTCCAATAGCACAAGCCCCCACTGGTTTGCAAGCACTTCAGCCTATGTTGGAGTATGTGAACATATTTTACTGATGTCATATCCCAGAAGGGAATTGATGGTTCCAATAATAAACTAAGTGAAACCTGCCAACCTCAGCCTGAACAAGAAGGTGAGATTTTAGTGGTAGCCTGTTCTTTCAGGCTGACTTTAATGCTCTATATACACATTGATTCTTTAAACTCTGATGATAAGGAAGTACAATTTGTTTATAAAAACTCATGTATGTTATAAAAACTCATGTATTTTTTTTCTATCTGATTCTGTATAGAAATTATATACTGTTTGCATTGAATCTCTTTTACTATGCTATGGTCACATATATGTAATTAACTGTGATACATATGTACTCAAATGTTTGTTAACTTGTTTGTATTTGTGGAGCTTTTCTTCCTAAGCCACCTCTGAAAAAAGACATGTGGCCAGTTGGACTTTCCTGGTAATCGAATGTAAAATAAAGTAAAATAAATAAATAATAAATAAATATAGTGGGTATGTGATGCGTGGTTAGAAATGGAATGGCACTTGAGGGGTTTGTGAATATTAAAATTTCTGTTATGAGCATGGCTCATGGGAAACACGCAACTCCAGAAAAACAATTGCAATGATAATCATGAGAGGTGATATTTATTTGAATATGCCATTCGCATAGAGCTCTGGTATGCTACTGTATGCTGCTGAAATGGGATGGATGGATGAGTGGTAATTTTCTTCACAATATGACCAAGGTCTCACAGGTCAGTCTATGGGTTCTGAATGGGGAGAGGATAAGGGGTTCAAATGGAGAGATGATTAGTGGTCTGATTGGAGAAATGAAAAGGGGTGCAAATGGAGATGATAAAATCACCAAACAAAGGAGAGTAGTATTGCTAGAACTGAATTAATCCTCAACTCTTGATGAGTACCTTCATGAGGTGGACCCTGTTTTTATAAAATCTCACTAAGACTGATATATAGACTGTGTTTCATATAGCCTGTATCATAGACATAAATAGGTTAAAAGATTAAAAAAGACAGCTAGGTGCACAAGTCCTAGAATAAAAAAAAATAGCCAATCCTGGTATGTGAACTGGTGCCAGGACTAGACAAAATGACTGTAGACACCGAAAGATTCCCACAATGGAGCATTTTCGAAGGAAGTAGTAGTTCATAAAAACCACAAAAACTGACAGGCCAAAAAAGAGCCATGCAGATGATAGAGTGGACTATTGAGGATTCAAAAAGATTATGAGAGAAATTACAGGAAAGAAAAAATACTTGCACAAGAAAAACTGTCAAGAGTTTCAAATGCAAATTTGTGTTCATTAATACAATAGATCCATGAGAAATGCAGGCAAAGGCACCCAGATATGGGACACTTCACAATACAAAAAATACGATCACAAAGGGGAATGTAGAACAGAAGATTAGTAAAGTAGAAGTCAAACAAATAGAAGCCAACGCTATGGAATACCTGTGAAGTGAAGGATTTAGTGTAGAAAGTCAAATAGAGATTATACCACATGAAGATGTAAAAATGAGTCCCAAAAGTAAGGAGAAACAGGTGGAGTGGGAGACATCTGAAGAAGAAATATGGACATGGGAAAGAAAAAGCGATTTAATATGGTACAATTATTATGCAAAGGAGAAAGCAAAGGTAATCAATACAAAAAAAGCAACACCAAAGATATTTGAAGAGAAATACAGGCAAGGGCGTCCGGATATACAAAATTTCACAATACAAAAAAATAAGAAAACAAAGATGGAAAGTAGAAAAGAGGGTGAGTGATGTAGAAGTTAAAGAAATAAGAATGGAAGTTATAGATTAACTGCAAAGTAAAGGATTTAGGGGAGAAAATCCAACTCTGTTAATGTCACAGCATGATGGAACAATGAATCCCCAAATTAAGAAGAAATAGGTGGAAAGCATCTGATCACTTGCCACTTGAAGATTCTCTGGAGCATTCAGTAGGAAACCAGTACAAATATTCAGCTTGAGTTGCACAGCAAGGGAAGAGCAGGAAATGACACCATATCTGACACAGTCAGTGTTATGGAGTGATAGGTCAGTAAGTTCCCATATGAAAGAGCTGTTGATGATGCAGGATGCAGCTGAAGAGAATATGCCACAGGCTCTGGAACTTTCTGTAGAATGCCCACAGGAAATGGAGAATAGAGAATGTACCCTCAGTTTGGATGAAAATTATCTAAGGAAAATTTTGCTCTATTTAATAGAGATGGGAAGATATAGTACGATCAATGAAAGAAATAGATTACAGAAAGTTAGTAAGACATAAAAAGTTAGAGTCTGATAAAAAAAATGAAAAAAATAATCAAGACTGTTAACAGAAATTCATGTGATATAACAGAAGTAAACAGGATATATTACTGTGCAGCTAAATGAATAAACAGATGAAGCCTTACCACAAAAATGCACGGCCATAAGGGAAAGGAAGGAAAAAAATCAAATACCATCATGGAAATATTGAATAGAGAACTCTATAAAGCATTTAACACAATAATTGTCACTGTTAGGAGAATATAGAAGAGGGAACACATCAACAAAAATCCTTAGAAAGATAGACATGACAAAATCAATATGCGGTATCAGAACAGACCAGAAACTATCATACAGTATTGCAAATAATAAACTAAGGATATCAGCATATCCAGAAAACTTAGAAGATATGCAGATAAATATAAAGAAAAAGTTCAAAATAAGCAATTCAGTGATGACCTCAAAAGGTTTTATAGAGAATTTGGAAACAAAGCAAAAGAAATAGAAACATCTCCCAAAAAAGAAAAAGCCACATTTTGGTGACATACCCATGAAGATCCAGTGAACATAAAACAGATGCTGAATGGATAAAAGAGGTAAAAGAAGCAATAAAAAGTTCAAATGTATGTTATGAAATGGGATGAAGTAACAGCCAGAGAAACTGAAGCAAAATCAAGAAAAGCTCCTGACTGGAAAACCACAGGCCCAGAAGCAGTACCTAAAGACTGGGTAAAAGTATTAACATTTTTACACAAAGATTTAGCTCTGAGTAAGAACTGCTTGTATAAGCATCCCAAACAGCCACCAACCTTGTTAACAATAGGAAAACTGATACTCTTCTCTAAGAATGAACCTGCAAGTTATCCTAAAATCTACAGACAAATAACTTGCATTCTGAGCATATGTAAACTATATACTGGAAATGATGCTGACAGAATTTATATTCATTTAAAAGAAAACTCAATTATTGCAATAGAACAAAAGGATAATAAAAGAAAGTCATGTGGAATCAAGGATTGTTTGTTATTAAAGTTTACTGGAGAACTGTATAAAGTGGAAGAATCTAAGGATAGCATGGAGAGATTACAAAAAAAATTTGACAGCATCCCACATTCATGGATAAAGGAGTGCTTACAGATGTATAAGATATACCCTGTGCTAATCAGTTACATTACAGTGACAACAAAACAGTGGGAAACCACTATGCAGCTAAGCCATGATAAAGGACAAGTTATTATCCCAGGGATAAAAATTCAAAGGGGGATATTCCAGGATGACCCTTTGTCACTGTTGCTCTTTTGTCTTGCCCTTAATCCATTAAGCTGTCTACTTAATAGATTAGGTCATGGATACAAATTGACTCACAGAATAAAAAAATCCAAGTATAAAGACTTCTCATCTTCTTGGCCAACAGGGTGCTGGCGGAAATTGGGCTACTGTTGGCCGAAGGAGGAGAAAAGGGGGAAGGCATGCCCGAAGGCAGGTAAAGGCTAGGACTTTGATAGTGAGGGTCAGAACTTTGAATGCTGGCAGTATGAGTGGTATAGGGAGAGAGTTAGCTGATATGATGGACTGAAGGAAGGTTGGTATATTGTGTGTGCAAGAGACCAGATAGAAGGGGAGCAAGGCTAGGTGTATCGGAGGAGGTTTCAAATTGTTTTATCATGGTGTGGATGGGAGGAGAAATGGCGTAGCATTATCCTGAAGGAACAGTATGCTAAGAGTGTTTTGGAGGTGAAAAGAGTGTCGGATAGAGTGATGTTTATGAAGCTGGAAATTGATGGTGTAATGAGGAATGTTGTTAGTGCATATGCTCCACAAGCTGGGTGTGCGATGGATGAGAAAGAAACATTTTGGAGTGAGTTGGATGAAGTGGTGAGGACTGTACCTAAGGGTGAGAGACTGGTTATTGGAGCAGATTTCAATGGGCATGTTGGTGAAGGGAACAGAGGGGATGAGGAAGTGATGGGTAGGTATGGTGTTAAGCAAAGGAATGCAGAAGGTCAGATGGTAGTAGACTTTGCGAAAAGGATGGACATGGCTGTGATGAATACATATTTTAACAAGAGGGAGGAGGATAGGGTGACATACAAGAGTGAAGGAAGATGCACACAGGTGGATTATATCTTATGTAGAAGGGCCAGTCTGAAGGAGATTGGAGACTGTAAAGTGGTGGCAGGGGAAAGTGTAGTTAGGCAGCATAAGATGGGGTTTGTAGGATTGGTGATCAAGAAGGGGAGGATGAGTGTGAGGGCAGCACCAAGGATCAAATGGTGGAAATTGAAAAAGGGTAATTGTGAGGTGATGTTCAGGGAAGAGTTAAGACAGGCACTGAGTGGCAGTGAAGAGTTACTGAACAGCTGGATAACTACAGCAGAGCTAGTAAGAGAGATGGCTAGAAAGGTGCTTGGTGTGACATCTGGAAAGATGAAGGAGGACAAGGAGACCTGGTGGTGTAATGAAGAAGTACAGGAGAGTACAGAGAGAAAGAGGTTGCCGAAGAAGAAGTGGGATTGTCAAAGAGATGAAGAAAGAAGACAAGAGTATAAGGAGATGAGGTGCATGGCAAAGAGAGAGGTGGCAAAGGCTAAGGATAAGGCATATGAAGAGTTGTATAAAAGGTTGGACACTAAGGAGGGAGAAAAGGACCTGCACTGATTGGCTAGACAGAGGGACCGAGCTAGTAAAGATATGCAGCAGGTAAGGGTGATAAAGGATAATGAGGGAAACATACTCACAAGTGAGGAGAATGTGTTGAGCAGATGGAAAGAGTACTTTGAGGGGTTGATGAATGAAGAAAATGAAAGAGAGAGAAGGTTGGATGATGTGCGGATAGTGAATCATGAAGTGCAGCGGATTAGCAAGGAGGAATTAAGGATAGCTATGAAGAGGATGAAGAACGGAAAGGCTGTTGGTCCAGATGACATATCTGTGGAAGCATGGAGGTGTTTAGGTGAAATGGAAGTGGAGTTTTAACTAAATTGTTTAATGAAATCTTGGAAAGTGAGAGGATGCCTGAGGAATAGAGAAAAAGTGTTTTGGTACCGATTTTTAAGAATAAGGGTGATGTGCAGAGATGCAGTAACTACAGAGGGATTAAAATGATCAGTCACAGCATGAAGTTATGGGAAAGAGTAGTGGAAGCTAGGTTAAGAAGGGAGGTGATGATTAGTGATAAGCAGTATGGTTTCATGCCAGAAAAGAGCACTACAGATGTGATGTTTGCTCTGAGAGTGTTGATGGAGAAGTACAGAGAGGGTCAGAAGGAGTTGCATTGTGTCTTTGTGGATTTAGACAAAGCATATGACAGGGTGCCTAGAGAGGAGTGGTGGTATTGTATGAGGAAGTCAGGAGTGTCAGAGAAGTATGTAAGAGTGGTACAGGATATGTACTAGGGTAGTGTGATAGCGGTGAGTTCTGCGGTGGGAGTGACAGATGCATTTAAGGTGGAGGTGGGATTACATCAAGGATCAGCTCTGAGCCCTTTCTTATTTGCAATGGTGATGGACAGGTTGACAGACGAGATCAGACAGGAGTCCCCGTGGACTATGATGTTTGCAGATGACATTGTGATCTGTAGTGAGAGTAGGGAACAGGTGGAGGAGACCCTGGAGAGGTGGAGATATGCTCTAGAGAGAAGAGAAATGAAGGTCAGCAGGACTAAGACAGAATATATGTGTGTGAATGAGAGGGAGGATAGAGGAATGGTGAGGATGCAGGGAGTAGAGCTGGTGAAGGTGGATGAGTTTAAGTACTTGGGATCAACAGTTAAGAGTAATGGTGAGTGTGGAAGAGAGGTGAAGAAGAGAGTACAGGCAGAATGGAGTGGGTGGAGAAGAGTGTCAGGAGTGATTTGTGACAGACGAGTACCAGTAAGAGTGAAAGGGAAGGTCTACAAGAGGGTAGTGAGACCAGCTATGTTATATGGGTTGGAGACAGTGGCATTGACAAAAAGGCAGGAGTCAGAGCTTGGTGTGGCAGAGTTGAAAATGTTAAGATTTGCACTGGGTGTGACGAGGATGGACAGTATTAGGAATAAGTATATTAGAGGCTCAGCCTAGGTTGGAAGGTTTGGAGACAAAGCCAAAGAGGCAAGATTACGTTGGTTTGGACATGTGCTGAGGAGGGATGCAGAGTATATTGGGAAAAAGATGCTAAGGCTGAAGCTGCCAGGTAACAGGAAAAGAGGGAGGCCTAAGATAAGGTTTATGGATGTGGTGAGAGAGGACATGCAGGTGGTTGGTGTGACAGAGCAAGATGCAGAGGACAGGAAGAAATGGAAACAGCTGATCTGCTGTGGCGACCCCTAATGGGAGCAGCCGAAAGAAGAAGAAGATCTTCTTTTTGTGGATGATTTAAAACTTTGTAGTTCATCAGATGAGCTAAAAGCACAGCTGCAAGTGGTTAAAACCTTCTCAGATGATATCAGAATGTCATTTGGCATTGATAAAAGTGCAAAACAAACATTTCAAGCAGAAAACTGCAGCACCAAGAAAAATAGCAGTCTGGGACAGGAATTTGTTATAAAGGAACTTGAGCAGAAGGGTGTCCATAGGTATTTGGGAATTGATGAAGGATTGACAATAAAACATAAACAAATGCAAGCATAATTCAGTAAGTAATGTTTTAGAGGACTAAATTAATACTGACAACAGTCCTGATATCTAGGAACAAAGTACAAGCTATAAACCAATTTGCTCTTCCTGTTCTAACTTTTTGTTTTTCAGTGATTGACTGGTCCCAAAGGTACTGGATCAGTTGGACAGAGAAACAAGAAAAATGCTTCACACTTATTAAATCATATATAAAAATGAGTGTATACCAAGACTATATATTTGTCATTCTGAAGGAGGTATTGGCCTCCTCAAAATTAATCACATGTATAAATCTGCAGTCCTAAGACAGGATACATATCTACTGACCTCACCAGTTCCAAACATAGTGAAACTTTGAAAACACAAAGACAGCAAATCTAAGATGACTTCCCTGCTTTGTTTACCAGTGGCATGTTGTTATCAAGTGAGAATGGAAATCAAACCAGAAGAAGGGAAAAATCAGGCAGCAAATGAATGTGCCAAAAACAAAAGAATGAATATAAGGAGAAGGATCAGATGAGAAGGCAAGAAATGTGGAAAAGGCATGAATATAGTTGCAAGTACAGTAAACTCCTAGAACAACCTCATATTAATCAGGATCTGACACAGGAATGGTTAAGGAGTGGTGAATTTAAATCAAAGGATGAAAGATTAATTTTGGCAGCCTAGGATAGTGGACTACATACACTTTGCATTCAAAGTCCATTGAACATGAGGGCGAAAAAGACAAATGCAGGTTCTGTAAAACAGAACTTGAATCAGCTGCACATCTTGTTGTTGAGTGTGATACACTAATGGCAGAGGGCATGTATACTGAAAGGCATAATAATGTGTCAAGACCATTGCACTGGGTATTCTGCAAGCATTACCATACTGAAGTAGCTGAGAAGCATTAGAAATATGAGCCACAAAGCATTATAGAGAATGATGAAGTTTATATCATATGGGATCACTCATTAACAACAGTTCAAAAGAATAGATGCAAGAAAACATATATAGTAGTCCATAAAAAGAAGACAAAAGTAGCATTGATCACTGAAATTCTTACACACAGTGATTACAGTATTTTACGTACAGAGGGACACAAACCCTGGGATTCAGCAAGCTCTGCGTGGCATGCAGGAATAGTGCAAGAGCTGCTGGAGGCAATATGGCTGCTGAGAGATCCATGAACAAGTTCCTGGGATGTGCAAGAGCGCTCCTGTACTATTCCTGCATGGGCACAGCTACTGTATGCTAATTACCCCATCTGCAGGTGAAAACCATGCAAATAAGGTAAATTAATGATCCAGTAAGCAGGCAGTCACCCGTGCAGGATTAGTGTAACCTACTACTAACCGAGTACATTTCTGCAAACTACAAAACGGAGCCATGATAGCTCCAAATAAAGAGTGTATATAATGTGAAAGGCATACCAATGGCCATATATATGGCCATTGGCATGAAAAATAGTTTCAAAATAACAAAAAATAACTTTTTTTTGGCCGATTTTGGCCGTTTAAGTGTAGGGCAGTGGCGTGCAAACAGGATCGACCCGAAAATAAAAATAAAACCTTGAAAAAAACTTTTTAGGCAAGATCACAATTTTGCCATCGTAGAGAATGGCAGGCAGAAGACAACAAGGCCACTGAATAGTGGGGGAAGGCTCAGTGTTAGACTTGTAACTAGGCATTAGCAGTCATTTCTGTGCAAATGAGGGGAATGATACTGAATCACAGGTTTCCCCTCATTGCTAGCCATCACCCAACTGTGTAGGTGCAGGAAAACCATGGTGCAAGACTAGGTAAAAAACTTTCTTACACTGTAAAGGACAACAACGAGGAAAATAAAAGGCAAACACTACTAAAAAACTCCTGTTGTCCACCACGGCAGTAAAACTTGATAATAAAATCAGAACTTTAATAAAAAAAGAGAATATGACATAAAACAAGCAGTCCTCAGTCTTCCGATAAGCGCTTTCTGCAAATATGCCTTCCTCAGATCGTAAAAAAGGAACTGTTCAGCTTTTGTATTTATAAGGCATCACAAGCATTCATCTGTGACACGCCCTTGTTGCAAACCAAAAGGAGGCCAGCTAGCAAAGAGGTATAGTTTCCTTCATTATAATTAAAGGCGCAGTACTTCTTCTTACTATAAGATTGTATATATGAAAACTAATGGCTATATGTGTGGATGCATTATATGAATGAAGCAACATTCAAGTAAGCTTGCTGATTGTATTCCTTCTATTCCTAAGTGCAAGTTTTAATGGCACAATAGTATTCAAGCCTGGTAATCTGTTCGCTCTTAAATTAATTATCCAGCATGTTTCCCTTAACTCTGTGCGATTATGAACATCGCCTCCTCTTGTGGTCTGACAGACTGCCTCTTTGGCCTTAAATACAAAATGATCAGAAGGATACTGTACTATATGGGCTGCTAAGGCATTATTGGGATCTTTCTGTTTGATGTCCCTTAAATGTCTAAGGATACGTTCCTTAAGACGTTGATCTGTTTTGCCAACATAGAAAGCACTACATTGGCAGCAAGTCACTAAGTATGTAATATGAGAACTAGTACAATCAGCATAAACATTAAAATTGTACTGTTGCCTGGAGTATGGATGTACAAAAATATTGGAGCTGTCAATGGAGTTGCAAGCTTTGCATCTCAGGCATTTGAAAGTGCCCTTTCTGTTATAATTGGGCCTATTTCTTTCAAAACCATCTTTGTTGCAAATGAGACGTTTCAAATTCTTCTTATTCTTATATAGGAATCTAGGCTGTTCCCCTACAATGTCTTTTATTTTGTCATCAGTTGTCAATACTGGCCAGAACTTCCTAATAACTTCACATACTTGCTTATTGTCAGCAGTGTATGTTAACAAACATTTAAGTTGCTATGATTGAGTTTTAAGATCCAGACTCTCATGATGACTCGATGTAGGTTCAGAGAAGTAGGGATGTCCCTTTCCTCTCCTTAATTCCTGTAGGTCATGCTTCAGTCTTAAATTCTTTCTTTTATAAGCTCTTTTACTTAGATGTGTCTCAATATTTCTCTGTTCTGCTACAAAGTCTTCATTCTCAGTACATAATCTTGAAGTTCTTAAGATCTGATTCTCAAAGATGTTATCAAAAATATGTCCCGGGTGCATATGCAGATAATGGTTTCTCCAGGTTTCTTTTTTATGAATTCCTGTACTGATACCTCTATCAGGGTGTAAATGAATCTTTACATCCAGAAATTATATGGTCTCCGAAGAGTGTTTGACAACAAACTCTAAAAAATCTGTGCTTTCGTTGATGAAGTTAACAAAAAGGTCCAATTGTGTATAGCTGCCTCTCCAAAGGATAAAGACATCATCCACAAAACGACCATAGTACACTAGGTGTTGTTTCCATGTACTAAGTAACAATTCATTGTGTTCCCACTCAGCCAGCACCAAATTGGAGTAACTATTTGCGCACGGGGTGCCCATAGCCACACCCCATGTTTGCAAATAGAGAGAGTCCCCATACATAAAGATGTTATTTTCCAATACAAGTTCCAACAAGGAACATATTGGTTCTGCTTCCATACTGTTCCTTGTTAAGAAAGATCTTATTGCCTGTAGACCATAG
Source organism: Protopterus annectens (assembly GCF_019279795.1). Taxonomy (NCBI): domain Eukaryota; kingdom Metazoa; phylum Chordata; order Ceratodontiformes; family Protopteridae; genus Protopterus; species Protopterus annectens. Next base: position 1,932,749,934 of record NC_056726.1, read on the forward strand.
TCATTCGGAATCACCATAAAGAAACTTTTGATGTCCATTGTCACAAGTAGCAAATCTTCATATTTTTTAAGACCCTTGGTAACTAAAAAAAGTTTTTCCAGAAAGTCTCCTGAGTCCTTCAATACAGTTCCTGCTAGTGACAGGGCCTTCTTTAATTCATTCTCCACATACATGGAAACAGGTTCAGTTTCCCACCCCCTTCCAGAAACTATGGGACGTAGAGGTGGGTCAACTGGATCCTAGTGAATTTTGTGGAGTCCGCTGATGTATGGAAACATAGGTTTGGGGCAATCAAAGAACTCATATAGTTCTTGTGAGATATTTGTCTCTATCAATAGGTCATATAGGTGGCTGCAAAAATGATCTACCTTAGTCATAGCTTCACTAGAATTTAGTCTGTTATACGTTCTTTCATCATCCAACATAGAGAGTATTTTGTGCCTTGTACCATATGGCTTCCATCATCACTATACATCCTCCCTTATCAGCAGGCTTGATGACCAAACTATCTGTTTCCTTTAGCTGCTTCAACATCTCATTCTCATTAGTGGTTAAATTAAAGAAGCGTCCTTGTCCTTTCTTTGTGTTACCCCTTAGTTTGAAGATTTCATCTTCACATAATCTTAAAAACATCTCCACTGGTGGAGGATTAGGGGGAACAAAGCTACTTAATTTTGTATAAGGTAGCCATCTACTGTCATTAGCTTGTCCAAAAGTACACTTTAATGCAAGGTTCCTGCAAAATATTCTGATGTCCAGCACAAATTTACTAATATCAGACGGTAAGGCTGGAATAAAGCTCAGGTGCTTGTCTAATAAGGAAATCATATCAGGGCTTAAAATCTTATTTGAAAGATTCACTACTAAACTTGATTCGGATCCAATTAAAGTGTAAGCTTCTTTCTTTTCCGTTCTTGACTCTGTGTTCTTTGAGTCCTGTATTGATTGAATTTGGAAAAAAACGGCAAGGGCCAATTTATCGGTGCATGCGTTGACCCTTCTTTCAGCCGAGTTGCTGGATTGAAGGCTAGGGGAGCATTCTTGTTGCCGGTTTCTGCACCCATAGTGGCTGTACTGCTAGACGCTTCTCTTAAATCTGTTTCTGATATTACAAAATTGGAGGTCGGTACTGATGAGTTAAGAATGGCAGGATTATGAGTGGAGGGTTCCAAATCAGTTAAACTGACATGAGTAATCACATCTTCTCCATTAGGTATGGAAAAAGGTACCTTCTCCTTATATGATGGTAAAGCTCCCCACCCCTTACTATTAGATTCTTCTCTCGGCCATTCAAAGATTTGGCCTCTTACAAAATCCTGATGGTCACGGGCTAGCTTTTTAACGTTCTGCTGTCTTAACTTCGCTTCATAAGCATTCAAGTTAATCCGTAACTGCTCTAGGCTATTCAGATGTGAGTCATGCAGCTCTAAGCTTTCCAATTCAGTCTGCTTAGTTGATATAATTGCTGCCATCCTTTCCTCTTCCAGCTTGAAAAATTCTATCAGCAAGTTCATGTATTGTCGACTTGTTTCAAGATTTATAATTTGCCATTTTGCGAGCAGATCTGGATAAGTTTTCCCATATGAGGGTAAACACTTCACTCGCATACCTCGAGGTACAATTTGATGATGCAGGCACGCTTCCATTTGGAAGCATTGCCAATGCAATCTTTTAAGCCGGTAAGCTGCATTCTCCACTTCCCAAAATATACAATTAAAGTTGTTGTCAGGAACTGATGCAGCCACTGTAGAGGCAGCTACATTACCCAAATTCAGATCTAGAAGCGGGTTCAATAAGTCTCCCGATATATTAGAAATATTGTATGTTCTAAGTTTATCATTCAGGTTCAATTGCTGGTTCGTCATGTTCAGTGTAAGAAACAAAGAGCCCTTTCTTATTTGCAATGGTGATGGACAGGTTGACAGACGAGATCAGACAGGAGTCCCCGTGGACTATGATGTTTGCAGATGACATTGTGATCTGTAGTGAGAGTAGGGAACAGGTGGAGGAGACCCTGGAGAGGTGGAGATATGCTCTAGAGAGAAGAGAAATGGAGGTCAGCAGGACTAAGACAGAATATATGTGTGTGAATGAGAGGGAGGATAGAGGAATGGTGAGAATGCAGGGAGTAGAGCTGGTGAAGGCGGACGAGTTTAAGTACTTGGGATCAACAGTTCAGAGTAATGGAGAGTGTGGAAGAGAGGTGAAGAAGAGAGTACAGGCAGAATGGAGTGAGTGGAGAAGAGTGTCAGGAGTGATTTGTGACAGACGAGTACCAGTAAGAGTGAAAGGGAAGGTCTACAAGAGGGTAGTGAGACCAGCTATGTTATATGGGTCGGAGACAGTGGCATTGACAAAAAGGCAGGAGTCAGAGCTTGGCATGGCAGAGTTGAAGATGTTAAGATTTGCACTGGGTGTGACGAGGATGGACAGGATTAGGAATAAATATATTAGAGGCTCAGCCTAAGTTGGAAGGTTTGGAGACAAAGCCAGAGAGGCAAGATTACGTTGGTTTGGACATGTGCTGAGGAGGAATTCAGAGTATATTGGGAAAAAAGATGCTAAGGATGAAGCTGCCAGGTAACAGGAAAAGAGGGAGGCCTAAGATAAGGTTTATGGATGTGGTGAGAGAGGACATGCAGGTGGTTGGTGTGACAGAGCAAGATGCAGAGGACAGGAAGAAATGGAAACAGCTGATCTGCTGTGGCGACCCCTAATGGGAGCAGCCGAAAAAAGAAGAAGATATTATTTTTGTAGATGATTTAAAACTTTGTAGTTCATCAGATGAGCTAAAAGCACAGCTGCAAGTGGTTAAAACCTGTCAGATGATATCAGAATGTCATTTGGCATTGATAAAAGTGCAAAACAAACATTTCAAGCATAAAACTGCAGCACCAAGAAAATAGAAGTCTGGGACAGGAATTTGTTATAAAGGAACTTGAGCAGAAGGGAGTCCATAGGTATTTGGGAATTGATGAAGGATTGACAATGAAACATAAACAAATGCAAGCAAAACTCAGTAAGTAATGTTTTAGAGGACTGAATTAATACTGACAACAGTCTTGATATCTAGGAACAAAGTACAAGCTATAAACCAATTTGCTCTTCCTGTTCTAACTTTTTGTTTTTCAGTGATTGACTGGTCCCAAAGGTATTGGATCAGTTGGACAGAGAAAAAAGAAAAATGCTTCACACTTATTAAATCATATATAAAAAATTAGTGTATACCAAGACTATATATTTGTCATTCTGAAGGAGGTATTGGCCTCCTCAAAATTGATCATATGTATAAATCTGCAGTCCTAAGACAGGATACATATCTACTGACCTCACCAGTTCCAAACATAGTGAAACTTTGAAAACACAAAGACAGCAAATCTAAGATGACTTCCCTGCTTTGTTTACCAGTGGCATGTTGTTATCAAGTGAGAATGGAAATCAAACCAGAAGAAGAGAAAAATCAGGCAGCAACTGAATGTGCCAAAAACAAAAGAATGAATATAAGGAGAAGGATCAGATGAGAAGGCAAGACATGTGGAAAAGGCATGAATATAGTTGCAAGTACAGTAAACTCCTGGAACAAACTCATATTAATCAGGATCTGACACAGGAATGGTTAAGGAGTGGTGAATTTAAATCAAAGGATGAAAGATTAATTTTGGCAGCCTAGGATAGTGGACTACATACACTTTGCATTCAAAGTCCATTGAACATGAGGGCGAAAAAGACAAATGCAGGTTCTGTAAAACAGAACTTGAATCAGCTGCACATCTTGTTGTTGAGTGTGATACACTAATGGCAGAGGGCATGTATACTGAAAGGCATAATAATGTGTCAAGACCATTGCACTGGGTATTGTGCAAGCATTACCATACTGAAGTAGCTGAGAAACATTAGAAATATGAGCCACAAAGCATTATAGAGAATGATGAAGTTTATATCATATGGGATCACTCATTAACAACAGTTCAAAAGAATAGATGCAAGAAAACATATATAGTAGTCCATAAAAAGAAGACAAAAGTAGCATTGATCATTGAAATTCTTACACACAGTGATTACAGTATTTTACGTACAGAGCGACACAAACCCTGGGATTCAGCAAGCTCTGCGCGGCATGCAGGAATAGTGCAAGAGCTGCTGGAGACAATATGGCCGCCGAGAGATCCATGAACAAGTTCCTGGGATGTGCACGAGCGCTCCTGTACTATTCCTGCATGGGCACTGCTCCTGTATGCTAATTACCCCATTTGCAGGTGAAAACCATGCAAATAAGGTAAATTAATGATCCAGTAAGCAGGCAGTCATCCGTGCAGGATTAGTGTAACCTACTACTAACCGAGTACATTTCTGCAAACTACAAAACGGAGCCATGATAGCTCCAAATAAAGAGTGTATATAATGTGAAAGGTATACCAATGGCCAAATATATGGCCATTGGCATGAAAAATAGTTTCAAAATTACAAAAAATAACTTTTTTTGGCCGATTTCGGCCGTTTACGTGTAGGGCAGTGGCGTGCAAACAGGATTGACCCGAAAATAAAAATAAAGCCTTGAAAAAAACGTTTTAGGCAAGATCACAATTTTGCCATCATAGTGAATGGCAGGCAGAAGACAACAAGGCCACTGAATAGTGGGGGAAGGCTCAGTGTTAGACTTGTAACTAGGCATCAGCAGTCATTTCTATGCAAATGAGGGGAATGATACTGAATCACAGATTTCCCCTCATTGCTAGCCAGCACCCAACTGTGTAGGTGCAGGAAAACCCTGGTGCAAGACTAAGAGTTAGCTGACATCATAGAGGGGTGTGTCAGGCATACTGTAAGCTTATTGGAGCTCTGTGGCTCGGGTTTGCCCTTATCTTAGGCGAGCTAAGGAAGGGTGTGTGTCTGAAACTGACTAACAGTACTTACATTGCCTAAACGTGTGTGGGCTCCGTGCACCGGGTTTAAAAAAAAAAAAAATTAAATAAACCAGGAAACAGCAGCTCCATTCACATCTGAGCACTGGGTTTGCATGGCACACCTCAGGGCTTAAACAGGAAGGCAAAGGGAAGGGAAAATAGCAGTAGAAAGGTAATCAAGGAAAACTAGCATAGCTGGCAGGTGAAATGTGTCAGAACCAGGAAATTACTCAGGCAGCAGCCCCGCCCAGCACACTACTATAAACTATGCAAACAACTTTCCCTCTGGTTTTTCCCACAAACTCTACACCGCCGGTGTACACAAATGGGGAAATTTTACAAAATGATAGGGACTGCTTTCTCTCTCATAAATCAACATGTGGAAGAGGCTGAGGGTGGTAAGGATGACAATGCTGATGACCAACTGACAGTGAGGAGAAGGAGAAGAGTGTATAGACCCAGGGTATCCTACCAGGGGTACATGAGCTGGAAATAGTGGAGCGCTATAGGGTGGACAAGGACCTCCTACAGCAAATTGTTGAGCTGTGCAGGCCACACCTCACACACAGAACCAACAGAAAGGAACCCATCTCAGTGGATACCAAGGTGTGTGTAGACTTAAGAATACTAGCTACAGGTACCTTCCAAAGGCCAACTGGGGATATCATGGGGTTCTCACAGGCATCAACATCCATGTTACTCCACCATTTTCTGGATACCATGTCAGCACATGCCGGTGAGCAAATATATTTCCTCAACACCCATGAGGCGTTGGCTAGCAATATGTATCTCTTCCACCAAATAGCAGAATACCCTGAGGTAGTGTGTGCTATAGAGTGCATGCACATACACATCAAAGCAGCATCCAGTGAGCAGGGTAGAGTCTACATAAACCACAAGGGTTCCCCTTCATCAACTGCCAGGTTGTGTGCGATGCCCAGGGCATTATAATGAATGTGTGCGTTGGCAGCCCTGGAAGCTATCACGACTCCCACATCTGGCATATGACACAGCTGTACAAGAAATTTGCCAGTGGGGACATCCCATTTGGCCACCTACTGAGGGATGCTGGTTATGTGCTGGAGCCGTGCCTGATGACACCCATCAGAAATGCACACACACTTGAACAAGAACTCCATAATGAGGCACATGCATTGACCAGAATCATAATAAAGCACGTGTTTGGGATGCTCAAGTCACGGTTCCAGTGCCTGGACATATCCAGTAGAGCCTTGCAGGACTCACCAGCTACATGTACCCAAATCGTTACTGTATGTGCTATGCTACACAATATGATCCTGTGGAAACAGCTGCAGCAGGAACAGTATGGGGCAGGGCCACACAGCCCCCCACCATTGCCAAGGCCAGCAGATGCACAGAGTGACTCAGAGGAGGAACAACCTGAGCCTGCCCCTGTAGGCAGAAGGAGACAGCCCAGTATGCCCAGGCCTTGGCAAAGAGGCAATGGATAGCACATACACTGACATGGTAGGAACCCAGGAAATGACACCTCTCTTTGACTTGCACATACAGTAAAAGGGATGCCAAACATGACACTACCTGTGTTTAACCATGTATAGGGAGTGTACTATGTGCATCTGACATAGTCAACCCTCCAGCACCATCCTCAATACTGGCACAGCCACAAGGTAAGCCACTCTCAATATCAATTGCTGAATGGAGTAGTATGTTCTGCTACTTGTATCTATGGTATGGATGTGAGCATGCAAGGGAATTGGGTGGCTGAATGGGATGACAGAAGATAGTAGGCACCTGTATGGGCAGCATGAAATCCATAACAAATACTGGTGTAAATATAGTAGGCAGTACTAGACTAGGTGACAAAACCTACTGCAGGACATGTGGTGGGCCAAATGTGTGTCCATAGGACACACACATCCATGTCAGTGAGGCTCACATACCCAACAACAGTCTCAGCCAGCAGGACAGGTGTAGACAAACACAAAGAAAGGTTGTGCTAAGACCTCAGAGTAATTGCAATGGAGAACAACCCCCCCTTCCAGACCTACACAGACAGACTACAACAGGTCAGGCAGTGGGATGTTAGTTCTGAAGAGTAAGAAGTCTGAAACTGAAATGTAGGTCAATAAAACCTAAGAACTGTACTACACTGATATGCCTCTAGTCTGCATGATAGGTCAGACTACAGAATGAAATGGAAGCCAACAGAGTACCTGAAATACCAGTACAGTCATAGCAAATGTTTACAGTTGTCAGGTGTGCCCCCCCCCAACAACCCTATGTAGAAATGTAGTAACATGTATGTATGGGTATAATAACAGAGGAGTACAGATTACCTGAGCTGGCCAAAGTAGCAGGATAGATTGTTGCACGTGTACAATATGCAGGGCTCTGTGTGTTAGGTTGTTATGTGTTGTATATTGTGTGAAAGTGGTCAGCATGTAGGCATGGAGGATTGTGTTCCAGTGGCCAATGGCCAGTACTGTTTATGACAGGGCCAAGTTCTCACAACTGCAGTGCCAAACACAATCCATCCCAGCAAGACACATTCCAGCAGTAATCCATACTAATTGCTCAGATGTAATATCTGTCACTATCTTAAAGATGGACATGGCAGGAATGTGGGCCCAGCCATACAAACAGTACACAGGTGGAAGTACCCTAGACAGAGAATGTATAAAATGTTACTGTCAAATGGACACACCTTTGGTTTTGTACATACAAGTTAGCAGCACATTAGTTGGCTGTGTAGTATGGAATACTGATGTAGTCTGGCCAAACACTGACAGACCACAAAAGCATAGGTATGAAGTACTGAGAAACTGGTGATGTCCCCACACAAGCCAGCATAAGTGGAATGCCCCATGAGTATCCATGAGTCAGCTGCAAGTAGCTTCCATAGTACACATGCACTCAGCTCACCCCTAGCATCAGCCACAGGTACCTCACACGTCATATCCCTGCTGTTGGGAATGAGTACAATATGACCCCCCACCTCTGTATGGGAATATCCACAGAATGCAGCATGCTGAAGAGGTGTCCCATGCAGGTGTGTCCCTAGCTGTAAGCAGCACCATTCCAGCATCCACACCAATGGATTAATAAGGACAGAAACTATTGCCATTAACATCTTGCACACCTACCGGTTACCCCAGGGAAATACAGTGGCTTGCAGCCTGGGACTGTAGGGGGGACTCAATGCACTGGCCTGCTACAGATGGCCTGCATCACTACAAAATGCCCTACAGTCCTCTGTCAAAGGCCTGTGTCTCACCTGTACTGCCAATGTATGTTATCTCATGGACTCCCAAATAACGACATAACACAGTCCACAGAACACAAATGCAAGGCCATGTTAAAAAATCCCAGTAGCATGTCCACCATGTCCTACTTCATGAACTGTGGACCAACCCCTAAATACTGCTGGGATGAAGTGATAACTATAGAGATACTTATCAGATAGTGTTTGCATAATGTTCGGAAGAGGATAGAACAATGGGGGTGGGATTAGAAGCATAGATGCCATGTAGTGTGTGAAGTCTGAAACTCAGATGTGTGCACATACTATCCCTGCCTGCAAACACAGGAATGGGTGGCTACAAACCTGCTCGTAAACTACAATGTGAAGGGGTAATGACCAGAAATATGAGCCCTGCCTCTGGGTAACCTGTGTGAATCTGTACAGCTGTGAGGTTTGGCCATAGCAGGATATGGCCATTCTGTCACGTCGATAGATGTACAAGCATGGGATCCTCAGCCAACACAGTACCAAGGTGCTGAATCATTTACACAGACCCATCAGCAAATGTCTGCAGCTCCCCCTCCAGAATGGCAGGAGTGTGCAAAAATATGTAGGCTGCAGACCACAATACTGGACACAGCTTCATTCATCTTGTATTCCCCAGGAAATTACTGCAAGCAAATATGTATACCTGTCAGTAGTTGATGACATAAAACATCACAGTGTAAAACAGTAAATACGTCTGCATATCTCTGCTAACACCAAAACCATGTAGCAGAAGCAGCACAGACACAATTAGTTACAGTATCCCAATATCCTTTGCCCATTGTGACCCGTATTGTCAACTTATCTACAGATATCCAGCTGAAACAGGTTGCTAGCTGTAGGTGTAGAACACAAATGCCTGCAATGGAGTACAACCTACCTGAAATGGATTCACACATTCAATACAGAAGGTCATACTGGGCATGCTCCCACACGTAGAGAAAGAAAGCCCATGTCTGACAACAAAATACTGAATAAGCATGCTCCCACACTTAATGAAGCCCAAGTCTGGCAATGACAGTGGACTTTACATATCTGTCAGTTGCAGATGTCTGTGCATACACTCCACATTACACACCAGTCATGCTTTGCACATACATCAGATATGAATACACACATATATCCAAGGACAACACACTATAATAGGTCAAACATACACATACATAGATGTGGGGAAGAGAGTGACAGACAGTGACAAAGAGCTTCTCATCATAATGCCTGTCCCACCCAGCACACATCCAAATGACCAATACCACATGATGTGCAAATGTCTATCACTGAAGACATTTGCTTCTGGTAGCTCTCAGCACTATAATATCTGTGGTGCTTGTGATAACCATGTAATATGACAGTACAAGCCATTATTCATCTAGCAGCGGTAAACACGGTCCTGTCAAATGCAAACTTCTGTGTGACTGAGTGTTTGTGTGCTTCCAGACAAATGGCTTATGGCCCATTCCCACACACTGTACTCCCCATTGCCCTACTTTAGCTAGCTTGCTGCTGTCATTCACCTTGAAATACACCTTTGGAGAAGGGCTAGCCCTATAATCTCCATGGCGCGTGCTATACTGTGTAATGCTGTAGTGTGATGTGCTAGTTGGGTAGGTGTACTCATCCCAGATATGGCAACTGTGAAACTGTGTGTGTGTAGGGATCAATGCTTTTGAGACCAGTCACAGTCACTACACTTTCCATTGCCCTACTTTGCAAGCCTGCTGATGTCATTCAACTTGAAATACACATTTGGAGAAGGGCTAGCCCTATAAGCTCTGTGGTGCATGCTATAACTACATAATGCTGTAGTGTGATGTACTAGTTTTATAGGTGTTTTCATCCCAGACATGGCAACTGTGAAACTCTTTGTGCATGTTTGTGTGTGTAGTGGTCAATGCTTTTGAGGCCAGTCACAGTCACTACACTTTCCATTGCCCTACTTTTCCAAGCCCGCTGATGTCATTCACCTTGAAATACACCTTTGGAGAAGTGGTAGCCCTATAAGCTCTGTGGCGTGTGCTATAACTACATAATGCTATAGTGTGATGAGCTAGATAGGTAGGAGTTCTAATCCCAGACATGGCAACTGTGAAACTCTGTGTGTGTTTGTTTGTGTGTTTTCAGGATCAATGCTTTTGAGGCCAGTCATAACACTTTCCATTGCTCTACTTTGGCAAGCCTGCTGATGTCATTCACCCTGAAATACATGTTTGGAGGAGGGATAGCCCTGTAAGCTCTGCGGCTTGTGCGAAAAATGTGATATGCTGTAGTAGCAATACATAGCTAGGTAGGGGTTTGAGTCTCAATACTGTCAAGTGTGTGATTGCGTGTGTGTGTTTGTCATCTGTATATTATGCGGAGGTAGCTGTAATCATGTAATAACAGGACTCATTGTGGGGTGGGTTTTGCAAATTTCTTATATTGAGGACCTACTATATGTCACAATGTCCACCTTACAAGCACAACAGATGACAAACATCAGAGAGGCTGGTTTAGACAATCCATACCCCTACATTTGACATTATGGATTTGTGAACAATATAGGCAACCCTTGTATTACCCAGAGAACACTATCCACTTGTGTCTCATACACAAACACACTTGGTTAGGCAACAACCACTATATTGGTTGTTGTTCTTCTTCTTTTGGCTTTTCCCGGTTAGGGGTTGCCACAGCAGAACTCCAGTCTGCTAATGATTGGCAGTAAATTTTTACAGTGCCGAGGTGCAAGCCCAACACCCAAACTTTAACGAAGGCATGCCCATTCACGTATGTCTTTTGAATGCCACTCAACCACGGGGAGGACATGCAGACTCCACACAGAAGGCGCTCCAGCCGAGAAATGAACAGGAGAACCTCTTGCTGTGAGGCAAAAAAGCTACCGCTGCACCACGTGGCTTCTACAACCTCTTTATTGGTAGTTCCCTGCATATTGTCCACAGATAGTAACCACGGTATGATTGCAGTAGACTTCAGAGGACAAGGCACCCTGTTCCATCCCTACAATAGGCAAATAATTGCTTACAGTGGTCCTTTGCTATGTTCCCCACTGGACACCTGCAGCAACTGTAAAATCTGCAAATGTAAACCACAAAGGAAATACCATGCCTTATACACATGCCCTGTATTGACAGATGCTACTAACACTAGTGAATACCTGTATCATGCTGTCAATGTAGGTGAAGGCACAACCTTAGTTCCATAGCCAGTCCTCACCACATGAGGTCAGGAATGCCACATCAGATGATAACAATCTGTCCACACAACATGCCCCAGACAACTCCGGTACACTTCCACATGTCACAGAACATGCATGTGGGACATGTGCACAACCCAGACACTGTCCATGTTATGGAATATAGAACACATACATGGCAAGCATTGTACAGCATTGGCCACCCACAATAGTAACCCAGATGAGTGAATGGTGAATGCAATACCCACATGTGTGGGCCAATCCAGGGACTACACCCCTGAGCCACACTGCAGACCATTGTCATGCAGCCTGATGCCAAGGTATACTCTTTGCCTAGCCTTGTACAGCCTTCTGGCACAGTCAACTACTACACACCTTTGAAGCAATGAACCCATGCATGTCAGTACTGGCAAATCTGTGTCTGTATGTGTGTGTGTGTGTGTGTGTGTGTGTGTGTGTGTGTGTGTGTGTGTGTGTGTGTGTGTGTGTGTGTGTGTGTGTGTGTGTGTGTGTGTGTGTGTGTGTGTGTGTGGAGATTAATGATTTGGAAGCCATTCACACTCACTACACCTCCCATTGCCCTACTGTAGCATGCCTTCTGATGTTAGTCACTTTGACATACCCTTTGCCCATATATCAGCCTGATAACCTCTGTGGCACATGTGATACCTGCGTAATACTGTAGTGTAGCAAACTAGTTAGATAGGAATTCTAATCCTGACCTTGCCAACTGTGATAATGTGTGAGAGTTCCTGAGAGAGTGTGGTTGTGTCTTCCTTGACACCTGCTTTTGTGGACAGTCACATGTACTACACTTTTACCCCTCCTTTATCACTGTTGCTGATGTCACTCACCTTCAAAGATACCTTTGGACAGTTCTCTAACATGTATGTTCTGTGGCGTATGCAGTAACTGCATACAAATATAATACCAATACATAATCAGGCAGGGGTTTGAAACCCATTACTGGTAAGTATGTGACACAAACATGCGTAGCTCTTACTCTTTTATTCCCTTCCTTTCTTACTTTGTCTCTGTCTGTCTCTCTCACTCCCTCTCTGGTGGATGTGGAAAAGTACACCTGCTTTGCTTAGTTAGCAGCTTGTGTTTTATTAGTGATGCTCATGATCAGCTGATGGCCTGTGCATGAATTTCAGCCCCCCACTAGCCAATTGCATGTGGAACAGCTGTGGTATCGTTCCCATAACCAATTGCATGGAAACACACTCCTATAACTACGAACATCATGTGGG
>NC_056726.1:1933382551-1933480051 GCF_019279795.1 Protopterus annectens
ATATATATATATATATATATATATATATATATACACACACACATACATCTACATGTTGAACTACATTTCCTGTACTGTTGAATGAGTGGGCTGGATGACATGTTTGTGAAAACATCAGGGTTATGTGTATTTAACATAGCTTACTGGTAAATCACTTTGGCTATGGTGTGCAGTGTCCTGGGTTCGAGCATTGCAAAGGCTGCTTGTTTTGTTGCTGGGCAGAACAAGGGCTATTGTATACAGAGTGATTAAGGTACTTTTAAGCAGTTGTAAGCAGGTGTGCATGGGTTTGTATGAAGGTAAGCACTGCTAACTTCCAGTTAACATTTCTTATACTGATTTAGCTTCTCAATTGCTTAACCTGTGTAGGTATTACTTACCCCTGCGCAAACAAGCATAAACCCACTTACTGCTCCTTAAAAGTGCTTTCTCCCACTTAAGCCTTCATTAATTTCTTTAAAAAAAAAGAAAAAAGGGTTGATTTGAAAGTGGTGAAAAAGGGGCACAATGAGGGAAAGACAGTGGGGAAAAGAGCTAGGGATGTGCAGGAGGGTGTAGGGAAGGTCCATAGCTGCCCATTTATTCTACAGCTGTGCATATACACTAACTTTGGAGGTAGATTTGGACACTCAAACTCCTGAGAGAGGGGTGAGGACAGCAATAATATGTTGTGATGCCAGTTAGACCAGATTACATGTGTCCAGTGGACATGTGTGTGAAATGGACAGGGCAAGATTTTCTTGGGGTAACAGATTGCCTTTTGTTTTTCAGGTGAGAGTGGGATGTTGGGGAGTGATATTAGGTATATTTGGGGAGGTAGGTTGGGTAGGTTAACAGATGAGACAAACAAGATGCATACAAGGGTGGTATATGACATATGTGGGGGGTAAACACCTTGATGGGGAGGGGTGTTGGGAAATCGGAAGACCATTAGCCCCCTAGTGGAAACAGCGGGACTGAGATCCTCACCCATGGACAGTTACCACTGCACCTTCACAACACCAAAGGGGGCTGTGCTGGGGGCTGAGTCGGAGAGCCAGGCCGACCCTCTAGTTGTGACACATGGCTCTTGAGCTGGTGTAGAAGATCACCAAACTGCTGATTGAGCTCTCTACGCACCACTACCCGTACCTGGTGATGAGTGACAGCTTCCTGTCTGCTCCCTCTCCCGGGGGGGCAAGCGCCATCCCTTGAGGCGGTTCCACCTGAAGGTGGTGCAGGACCAATGGATGAAGAGGTCCCGGGTTGGGCCCCAGACATGCTGGTGCCTGGTGCCACTGCCAACTGAGGTGGGATAGGTGGGTCTGCTGGGACCTGCATTTCCATACGTGCTATGGTGTTTATGGTATATCAACATATGTGGGTTAGTAATAGCCAACACATTCCAGGGTTAGATATAACAGCATGCATAGATATTCCCATTAACCCAGACTCCAGATATGGAACAGTTGCATAGCAAACGGAACACATGCATAATGGGACCACAGTGATAATAACAGCATGCAGGTACATTGATGGCACCATGCCACCAATGTTGGAGTATTTCAACATGGCACATGCATAGAAACAGATTTAGATATTTATCAGCCAATAGCACATATGCCCCAACATAACAGTGGAGTCATCATGTACCATTTGAGGTTGGTATTTAGTATATTGTTAGAGATATGGTGGGGGGGGGAGAGAAAGATGTCAATTAACAACTAATATATTCCTGTAGTTCGCATTACTTCCCTAGTCAGTGCTGTAATTGTTACCTTACAAGTATTACTACACTACCCTATTGCCTTAGTTTGTACAGTGATATGGCTGTCATCAGCTTTATATATGAACTGGTTTTACCTGCAGTATACACCTCTTACCTGGTATACCTGTGGAGGAATTGTTTGTTTACACTAACTAACTGTTTCTACACATCCTCCCAGATTCCAAGTTGATGTTATGCACATACCTGTTCATCTCTTTTTGCTCAGATTCTGGCCATGTCTTGACCACATGCTGGTAAACCAGGAAATATGTAGACTATTGCCCTCTTCAACCTTTAGTGACTTACAACACTCTTATACAGGATTTCCTACACAGTTATATTATGTAGCACTGTCTGGGTAACAGTAATCAGTGATACCTTATTATTCAGAGCAACTGTAACACTCACAATTGCATACAATACCAGAATAAACAGTACAAGTACAGGGTATCAAGCTTTTATTTCTCACCCCAGTGTTTGCATCCAACGTACCTGTGGGAGCAATGTTTGTTAGCACTACCTGAATGTTGCCACACAAAGTACCAGATTTCACATTAGTATTATGCACATACATCTCACTCTGTTACTGTAGACACTCTGGTCACAGCTTGACAACATGGTGATGTAGATAGGACATACTTGACTTATTACTCTCATAACAGTCTGAGGAATTG
Source organism: Protopterus annectens (assembly GCF_019279795.1). Taxonomy (NCBI): domain Eukaryota; kingdom Metazoa; phylum Chordata; order Ceratodontiformes; family Protopteridae; genus Protopterus; species Protopterus annectens. The sequence continues at coordinate 1,933,384,973 of NC_056726.1, forward strand.
CTAGAGTGACAGGTTTGTTCTTGTAGATGTGTGGCAATCAGTTGTATTTCTTATTTGATGCCTATACATCTGGGATCATCCCACTTATTTCCCAATGGGACAGAGTGACAGGCAACAGATATCGGCCAATTTACTGGACATTCTGGACATATCTGTACAGTTTTGGTGTATGATTCTGTATGCAGACTACTACCACTCCCAGGATTCGAACCATGGCTGTGTGTGCTAAAGATACAACAGTTCACATCTCAGTTGCGTGTGCTATTTGGATTTTGTTGTCAATCTTTTCACTGTTTTCTGTCTATGTCTCTCTCAGTTGTACTAAATGACCTCTAGAGATTATACCAGTCATATGCAGACATTCCTACACATTCTATTTATGTTTCACAGTGTGGGTAACTGTGCTTAATATAACAGTACTATTAAGTGATTGCAAATTTACATTACCATATGATACTAGAGTATACACATGCAGTCCAGCAGTTAGACCTTTAGTGTCAGGCTATTATGCTTTTATTTACATACAAACTATATGAGACTTTTCCTGACATATTCTCTGTTGTATGCAGTACTTGCCTTAAACAATACAGGTTTTATACTGGCAATTAACTTACTAATGCTTTTAGATTTATTTCCTATGACAGCACATGCAAGAGTATTACTAACCTGCCTCACGTCGCAACCTCTGCTGGCAACAGTCATGGACTTCCTGGTTCGCGGCTCGCTCATTTGCCGGTGTGAAGGACATAAGAGGAATATTTAGCCATACCTATCCATAATACACATGAGCTGGAAATTATTGAACACGTAGTGGAGTGATACTTACACACAGCTGGGACAATCCCTGCCATCTTAGCCTCTTGGATCCACTGATCCAAGAGATCCCCCTTATGCTGCTTCAGGTCAACATAATGATGCCTGACCTGCTCACGAGTTCAGGGGATGCCAGTGGCACTGATGAGGTCACGGGTGAGGTGGTCCCAGGCTTACACCTTATATTGGGAACCCTGGTACTGGCCCTGCAGCAGTCTCTGCTCATGGTCTTTGACAGGGAACCCTGCCATGACTCTGGACTCCCGGATGCCCCAGTGCTGTGCCCAAAAGTGCAATCCCTCTCCCCTTTCTGCCATGGTGCCTGCAAGGGGAAGCTACAACCAGTTATGAGATGTATTCCGGATTGTTGGGTTTAAGTAGGGCCAAATTCCAGCACTTTGCCATAATTGGCCAGTTTTGAAAAGGCTAAGCTATGAGCAAACCTGCTTACCTAAGGTTGGCATTGTTTAAAGAGGTATACCACTGGGCAAATTGCCATCCTGCTCCTAAATGGCCACTTCCGTGCAGGACTAAGCTAGTCCTGCATGGAAGATTAATAAATCTGGGGGAGTATCTTTCACATTCAGCTAATACCCCAATGGCATAAATAGCGGCACAGGCTGTGACCACTGATCTCTGACATCTAATGAAAATATTCCCCTTCCAAATATATAAAATTGTTAGAACTATTTCAAGTAGGGTTTAAATGACTTGAATTGTATTCTTTGAAAATCCCTCCTGCTGAATGAGAAAATCTGTGAATAATTTCTGACCTTCTAAGAGGGAAATAGTACACAAATTAACTATACATATGGTGATGAACAGCAAAAGCTCAGAATATTGCACTGACCACATGTTTTCTGACAAGTGCCGAGAGTCTTTTAATATATAGTTGTAATTATCCATGCATTTTTTACATAGGTTGTCAATAAATTTCACAAGAGGTTTGGTCCTTGAACCCTTCCCATCTACAATGGGTATAAACAAGGGTGGGAGTGGGGGATGGTCATATTGATTCTTATGAATTTTGAGTATACCAAACAATGGAGGGACCAAAGGACCTCATCTATTCAGTAGCAATAGTTAATTGGTAGGGGTTTCCTACAGGACATATACTCTGGAACAGGGGGGATTGTTATCTTTTCAGGAATGTAGTGCTTTGCTGCAAGGAGTTGCTGTAATGTTTTGGCAATACCTTCAGTTGCAGCCAATTCATTAATTTAAAGCCCATCGAGCTCCAAATTGGCTACTGGCAGTTTCATCTACTTTGCAATTCTTTTTTTTTTTTTCATTTCTGCTAAATTAAATAAAGAACTCAACTAAAGTGAATACAACCACTCCCCAAAGGGAAAAAAAGAAAAGGAAAAGCAAAGAATAGAAAAAGGTTAGAGATATAAATTATTCTTCAAAACTGTAATACATATATTTGATATACAAACTCTTGCATATAAGTTTCAGGAATTGTATTGGCTTTCCAATTCTGAAGAGTCATTTAACTGTATTTTATTCTCAAAAGAATGTGAGAAATTCATCTCAAATAATAAATTCTATGGTGTATATTCAAATGTAGCATCTGCTAACCGTCTTATCAAGTTGTATGTTTATTCTAATATTTCTGTATCTGTAAACATGTCTACCAACAAATGTTATAAATTAGTTGGTTGAAAACTATAATGTCAGTATTTTGCATAAGTACTTAAATGCACCTAAAATAATCTATTAGGGATTATACTGATCCCATACAGGATCTTATATCAATTCAATCTATTTCTTATTGCATTATGATTCTTTTTTTATATTAGCCAATGTTTTCTCCATTTGTGATATTTCATTTTTTATCTTCAATTTATTTGTTACACCTCAAATCCCCACTATCCCATTAAAGAGAATGTGAAATAGATTGTTTAAACTTCCAATATCTAGCTTTATTTTACATTTGAAACATACATTCTTTTAAAGCAGAGCTGTGAATTAATCATATTAAGAATTTACAAAATTAATAACTCCCTTATTGTCACCCTTAAAATCCAGTGATGTAATATTACCTGTATTAAAATCCATATGCCCTAAGACATGACAGCATTTAATAATATTATGTTCTTTACAAGTTTTTTTAACTTTCTTAAATTATTTATCAAATCTGTCATTAAATTGAAACACTTTCTTTCATCTATTAATTTACCCAGATTTTAAATTAATTAGCAAAGCAGACACCAACTTAAAATCTGACTTTTTCTCATCAATATATAAGTTAACTTCTCCTCATATTGTGAAGTAAATATATTCAGAAACTGAGTTGCAAATATATACTTCTGTATATCAGATAAAGCAACTCCTCCTTGTGATGCAGTATCAAAACTTTCCAGGGAATGTGAGAATAACCACTTCTTCATAAAAATTTACTCACAATTCTTTTAACCTGTGAAATCCATTGGCTTTAAGAGTCTGTAAGCAAATTTTGCAATAGAAAAAACATTATAGGCAATATATACATCTTTGATATATTTACTCTCCCAATTCAGGAAAATATATTTTGTATCCTCTCAACCAAATTATTTCCTCCAGATTTGTGCCACAGGTATTCTCAAATGTGACAGAGAACTTTACTGTAAGAGTTATTTCCAGAACATTTTGTTAAAGAATTTGCCAGTGCTATATCACACCTACTAACACCGTTATTATTCCCCCCAATTGTACTAATTCTGACTTTTCAAAATTAATTACATACCTAATTATTTTGTGAGCATGACCCAAAAGATAATTTATTTTCAGCATATCTTGAGCAAAATTATGATGTGTCAATTATAAATCATCTGCGTACACAATCAAAGGAGGAAACAAAGTATATTTCTGCTCTGATTACCAGGCTTAGTTGACTGTGTTTACTTAAAGTTGCTTTGTCTGTACAGACTATTGCATTTACTCCTAGTGCTACATTACAGTTTTTAGGGATTGTTTTCTACTGTGCTTACAGGGCTTAGTTAACTGTGTTTGCTAAAAATTGCTTTATCTGTATAAACTACTGCATTTACTCCTAGTGCTACATTACAGTTTTTTAAGAATGTTTTTTGGTCTGCTTACAGGGCTTAGTTGACTGTGTTTGCTAATATTTGCTTTTTCTGTACAAACTACTGCATTAACTTTTAGTGCTACATTACTTCAAAAAGTAGTATCCACTCTGCTTTCAGGGCTTAATCAACTGGGAATACTGTTATTACTACACTGGCTATTTCTTGTCTGCATTATACTTCACTTATCCTTCTGATTCTCTAGGGTGTTTCTAGGTCTGGTCTCTCATATGTCTTTTCTTACTTTCTTGGTATAAACATTCCACCTTATCTCTTGCAGCTTCTCCTGATGGCTTAAACACTCTGTGGTCATCCCCTGCCCAACAGACTCACCCGGCAAAATACCTTATGAAAGTGTTATAAATCTGCTTAAGTTACTTGACTGAAGCAGCTCCAAAAATAAATTAAAAATCATAGCTTTCTAGCTCAACTGTAGGTGTTCCTTCTACTGTAATTTATCCACACTTTGAATGTGTTTTAAAGTATTACTAAAGGACAGATGAGCACACATGCAGGTTAGTTTTTTTGGCTGTAGTAACTTACTTTGGCCAGCAGGAGACAGCACAATGCCAGCAGTCTACCATAGTCCAGGTTGTTTTAACGAACAATAGTACCAATAGCTTCTAGTTTGATGTTATTTTAACTCTCAGTAGTTCCAGTATATGTAGGTTTAATGTTGCCTGTCACATTCTAGAGTGCTATTTAACCCCCAGTACATCTTCTGTACCCTTTGTCTCCTGTTTTTAAATTTATATCTGCAACATTTCCATCTCTGACTTGCTCTCTTCTTACTTCTTCAGCTCTTATTTTCACAATTGCTTCATTTCTGATTGTTATTTTCGGTGCTGTTTCCCACTGCTGACCTGGCCCTGTCCAGTCCATTTGCCCACAGTCTGCTCAGGCTCACTCCGCTCCCCTACACTACCCAATTCCCACCCACCCCATTACAATTTCCTTTATACCATCCAGTCCCTCCCCTTCCTTCCCCAACATCTACTGACAAACTACATCCTGTCAGACTCCAAACACATCACTTCTTCCCCTACTATTACACCCTGTCTATAACCCCTGCACCCTCCATCAAAAATGAAACACCTTATCATTACCACCTCACTCCTACTTCTTCTCTCTGCTCTAACCTCGTATCACTCACACCTTCCTTATTCTCTTTTATGCTCTCCTATCTCATATACCTTTGACACTCATTCTACACCTTCCTACTTTAATAGCTCCTTAGCCCTTTTCAACCTCTCCACCTCCTCTCTTCACAAACTGTCTATATTGCAAATACACGCTCCTACCTACAAATCTAAACCCAAGTTACACAAACTACATCTATGTACTCCCTATTCCCACTAATAATGTGCTCCTATCTGGGGATGTCCACCCCAACCCTGGCCCCTCCCCCTCCCCTCAATCAAACACCCCCCTTATCTTCTACCGCCCTTCCTTCCCCAAATACCTCTCACCATACCCAGCATATTACACTAAACTCATCTATATCCAAACACCTGGCAATATATTCTCTAAATAGTCAAAGACTAACTAACAAAATCACCAATTTCAATGCCTAGATAATGCATACAAACCCTCACATCCTTTCCTTATCTGAAACCTGGCTTAAGACACATATCACTAACAATGCAATTCTCCTACCAGGCTATAATATCTATTGTTCTGACAGATTCCCCAAAAAAGGAGGTGGTGTAGCCATCCTCCACTCCAATTGCCACAGTGTCTCACCTTTTCCCACACCAATCCCTGACTTTCATCCAGCTGAACTCATCATCCTTAATTGCCACCTTAATGAAAACAAAAAATAGCTGTTGCCGCCATCTATAGCCCTCCTGGAAACAATTCATCTACTTTAAAGAATATCTTATTCTGGTTTTCCCACAATATTCCCTATGATACCCTCATCTTAGGCGATGTTAACCTAGATTGGTCTAAACTTAAAACTGACTCTCCACAACTCAGCATTAACCTGTATAATTTCCATCAATTGATATCTTCGCCCACCCACCTCTATAAAAACTCATTGACTGAATACTCACCAACTCCCCTCACCACTACCACAACCCCACTACCCTACCAGACCAACTTATCGACCACATCTCCACCTCGGTCCTTAGATACACCATCCAACCCCCCAAATCCCACCTTTATAGAGATTGCTGAAAACTCTCTAATTTTAAAGTAGTCCATTTCAAGTCTGTTCTATCCATCATTGACTGGTCCATCCTTAAACAAATCCCTCTCAGTGACATAGTTACAAGGTTTAATAGCATCTTCCTGAATATCCTGAATTCCCTTGCTCTCTCTAGGAAGGTTAGAATAAAACACAGTTATGCTCCCTGGCTCTCAAAAAATCAAAGTCCCTTATGCTAAAAAGAGATAGAACTATGAAAGCCTGTATTAAACAAAGGAAATACATCTGCTACACAATTATACACATCTCAAAAATCTTACAAAAAAAACAAACCAATAATGACAAAAAGTCCTTTTATAACTCTGCCCAATTCAATAACTAATCCAACCCTCGCAAGTTCTGGCATACTATTAACAAAATTTTCTCTCCAGGCTGGCCCTCAGCTCCCTGCCCCTACACAAATACACCTCCTCTAGAAACTGCTACTATTCTCAATAAACACTTTATTGAAACCATTCAACTGTAATACAACTTCTCTCTCTACCCCTCCCAATCCTTCTTACAAACAACTATTCTCTTTACATCTGGTTCCTACTTCCTACATCAGATCTCTTCTTCACAAACTCAAACCCTGCTCTCCCTCCACTGACAATCTACCTCCTACCTTCCACAAACTTGCTGCTGACTCCATTGCCTAGCCAGTATATATACTAATAAATAGATCTATTCAGGAACCCACTGTCCATACCTTATGGAAATCCTTTTTCAGTATTCCCCTGCATAAAGAAGGAAACTATGCATACCCATCTAACTACTGACCTATAGCTATTCTATCTCCCCTCTTTAAGATTCTTGAAAAATGTATCCACACACAACTACTCATCTACCTTTCCAGCATAACCTCCTTACTCCCACTCAGCATGGTTTCTGTCTCCACCACAGCACAACTACTGCCCACTTATCATTTACACATACCATTGCTGAGGCCCTAGACAATAACAAACTTATATCATGTCTCTTCCTTGACCTTTCCAAAGCCTTTGATACAGTTGCCCGTTCCCTACTGCTATCTAAACTTGCATATCTCAATCTATCTTTTTCCTCCCTTGCGTGGTTCTCCAGTTACTTATCCTGCAGGCAGCAATCTGTTAAATTGCTCTCTTCCACTTCTCCATTCATACCTGTCCCAACTGGGGTAGCACAAGGTTTCATCCTGGGTCCCTTCCTATTTAATGTCTTTGCCAATGATCTCTATACTTCTTGTAAACAATCCTCCTCATCCAATATGCAGACGAGTTGACTCTCATCTCCATCTCAGACAATATCTCCAATCGCCACACTTTTACACAGCAGGCCTTCCTAACCACTGAACAGTGGTTGTCCTGGAATCTACTTATTCTCAACCCTAAAAAGACCAAACTCTTATTACTTTTCCCCCAATCTCTCTCTCATCTCAAATCCACCTTTACTATTACTTCCTCTAATAACACTGTTATCCAACCTGAAGCTCACACTAAACTCCTTGGGGTCATCATAGATGAACTCAAATTCAATTTGCACATCCTCCAAAGCATAAAAAAGACTCACCAGAAACGTGGTTTAGTGTATCGCAACAAAAAGTTTCTAATTACAAATGCCAGACTCTCCCTTGCACAAGCTCTTCTCATCCCCTCCCTTCTATATGTTGCCCCAGTACTCACCAACATCCAAACTGCTACTTTAAACAAACTACAACAAACTTACCACAAGATAGCTAGATTTATCACAAGCTCTCCATACAATACACATCACTACCTTGCCCTAAATTCTCTCAACTGGTTAGAATTCCCCCATCTTCTACTGCTGTCACAACTTTAAATGTTACACTTCATTCTTTACAAACCTTCATTCTGCCCTGCTCTGTCTTCGTTCATCTCTATCTACACTCCTCCATGGACTCTATGTACCTCTAATCAGCAACTACTACCTCTACCAACCCAAAAAAATAACTGTCAAACTACTATATAAACACTCCATCGTCCAAGCCTGGAACAAACTCCCAGGAGACATTTGTTCCATCAGTCACCATTCCCACTGTAAAGAAAAACTCAAACTTCATCTACTCAACTCCAAAATATGTCCTTGTCAAGCCCCTACTTAAGCTCCCCACAACCCTACTATATACCTTTTCAGTCCCTCCACATACAGCTAAGTACTCCACTATTGTGGATACTTATTAAACTCTACAAGCAATACTGTTGGACTTAATTCTTTTTGTAAATATGTAAATATTTTTTTTAGTCTGTAAAAATATTGATGGCAGCCACGGTGGTGCAGCGGTTAGCATTGCCACCTCACAGCAAGAGGTTATCCGATTCGATTCTTGGCTGGGGTGCCTTCTGTGCAGAGTCTGCATGTTCTCCCTGTGGTTGCATGGGTTTCCTCCGGGTGCTCCGGTTTCCTCCCACATCCTAAAGACATGCAGTAGGTGAATTGGGCACTCTAAATTGGCCCTAGGTGTGAGTGTGTGCATGTGTGTGCCTTCTATGGAAGGTTGGGCACCGGGCTGACAACTCAACACCATAAAACTTCACTGCCAATCATGAGCGGACAGATGAGCCGCTGTGGTGACCCCTAACTAGGAAAAGCTAGAAGAAGAAGTCTGTAAAAATATTGATATGTATATATCATGTGTTTGCATTTCTGCTTTGTCTCTCATTCTTGTATAACTGATTTTGACCATATTTTTGACTCAAATGTTTGCTTCTCTGTAAATTGTTTGTGTTTTTTTTTTTGGAGCTTTTCTCCTGAGGTCTCCACTGAAAATGGGCTACAAGCCCAGCTGGACCAACCCAGTTAACAAATGTCAATAAAAGAAATATATATATATATATATATGTATATATATATATATATATATATATATATATATATATATATATATATATATATATATATAAAACTAATTGGCCATGTAATTTCTTCAATAATGGATTAATAGCTAACATAAAAAGTGTTGCAGACAGTGGATCTCACTGTCACATCCCAGTTGTAATTACATGTTCAAATATTTGTCTATTAATCTTTGTACTTTGATATAAGTTCTTTAGCATTGTTTTATAATCAAAAGGAATATTATAATGCTGTAATACTTTATAAATGTAAATTCTTATTAATCATATCAAATGCCTTAGTAGCATCTATTTTAATCAAATTTATTGGTTCTATTATATATAATTTTTTTAAATTTATTTAACATTTGTTAACGGGGAAAGAGCCCATTTTCAGCAGAGGCCTAGGGAAAAACACTCCAGACACATCTTATGAATGTATGAGGAAAGCAAAACACCTAATATAAACCCACGTGTACCCAGGGAGGACATGCAGACTTCACACAGAAGGTACCTCAGCTGCAAATCAAACCAGACTACTTGCTGTGAGGCGACAACACTAACCATTGCACCCCAGTGAATTATAACTGATTGAAGCAATTTATTAGCCTTCATCATTGTTCTGTTTGGGCAAAAATCAAAATGAGTAACATAGAATTTTATCAAATTCAACTATTATTTTCTATTCATGGCAATAGCTATTATTTCATAATCAATATTCATAACTGAAATAGGTCTATAATCTTCAGTTATCTAGCCATGTTGCACTATTTTTATTAATATAATCTCTACAGTTTCCACAGAAGGTAGAACTTCCCAATTGGGTATATCAATAATAGTTTGATAAAACTATACAATAAAACCATTTGAGATGTATTAAGTTTTATTGTTTTAATAGCATCTTGGATATCATTTATAGATATCTGAAGAGCAGGAGCTTGATTAATTTACATTGGAACATAACATATCCAATTATTAATAACCATAGGATCATAGAATGTCACTAGGCTACTGACCTTGAGGCCCTTATAAGCCTAGCCAAGAGTTTAGCCCATATTTAGACAAGTCAGCACCCAAAGCCCCTGTCCAGCAGAGGCACAGGTGGAATCCCAGAGGTGTATTTTCTGTTTCCCATGCAGTTATCCGGGTTGCGCTTAAAAAGGGATAATGTGGTACTCTACTTGACATGGATAGGGAGTCTATTCCACAGATGTGGGAGTCACCGGGACAAAAGACTGTCCCACCAACAAGTTCTATTGATGTCACAGACCACGTTGAGGTCATGCTTGTGGGTTACTTGAGTGGACCTTGACTTGCGGATATGCAGTAGTCCCATCAAAGCAGGGTCTGAGATTGCTTTGTATGCCAGACAGAGGTCACCTCTGAGGAGTCTTTATGAAACTGAGTAGAGGGCAGGGCTTTTAGACTATATGTGTAGGGTAGATGTTTGAGGCCCTTGATTCTCCTGGTGAGGAACCTATGTGGTCTCTCCAGCTACTGCATGTTCTTTGCGTGGTACATGCTGAAGGGGGCACTGTACTCAATAATTGGCCTTATAAGGGAAGAATACAGGGATGTTATGACCTCCTTGTACCAGGATGAGATACCTTTACTTATGAGGTGGGCCATGTAGAAAGCTTTGCGTACAATGGAAGCAACATGGTGATCAAAAGTCAGTTTGATATCAACCTGGATGCTCAAATCCCTCATGACTGATTGCATGCTTAGGACACTATTATTAATGTGATTATATGTGAGGACATCACTCTCCCCAAAGGGGATGATGATGCATTTTTTAGCATTCAGCTTGAGGCTATGTTTCTGGCACTAGTCATTTGCTTGGGTGAGACCCTCTTGGAGGATGTCTACATCACTTGGGGAATTGATGTCCACACCTAGCTTGCAGTCATCTACAAACTTGGTCAGCCATAGCCCACTGGTTTTGGCCTGCACCTCAGAGAAGTATATCCCAAATAACAGAGGCCCCATGACCAGTCCCTGGGGTACACCACTAGTTATGGGTCTACTGCTTGAGGTGGCCTCCTCTCTTTTGATTAGGTGGGTTCTGTCAGTGAGCCAGTTTGCTACCCATCTGGTAACATATGGATTGATGCCTATTTGAGAGAGTTTATCTATTATGCCCAAATGGGAAATAGTGTCAAAGACTTTAGCCAGCTCAAGGTAGGCAGTGTGCACCATCTCCCTCTTGTCCATTGCTTTGATGACTGTCTCAAAGAAACCAACCAGATTTAACAAACTTGACCTACCCTTGACAAAGCCAAACTGTGTGGGGTTGAGTGTCTGGAGGTTACAAATGTCCCTGTTAATGAGGTCCATGATAATCCATTCCATGACCTTGCAGATCAGGCTGGGTAGGCTGATGGGTCTATAATTTCCCAGATCAGTGGACACTCCATGTTTGTGTAAAGGGATGACAGTGGCTGTCCTCCACTCGACTGGGACAAAGTTGGTACTCAGGCTTTGGATGAATAGGGTGCTTAACGGTTCTGCAGGTTCATGACTGAGTTCATGTAGGATGCAGCCTAGGAAGTTATTGGTTCACATGGAGGCTGTATATTTTGCCTTTAAGAGGGCCGTGATGACCTGTTCCCTAGAGATAAGGGGAAGGGGGCAGGTACTGGGGATGTCCTCATTTACTGATCGGGGGACAGAGGGGTGAAGTTTTCACTGAATCTGGCAACCAGTAGGTGGGCTATATCTACAGAATTTGTGTATGTGGTGTTCTTGACCACCAGTTCTGAACAGATCTGAGTGCCCCCTTTGATGCTGTGGACATATGTGAAGAAGGCCTTATGATTGTTTGTAGTAGATGTGGCCAATTTGGACTCAAAGTTAGCTTTAGAGGATTTCACTAGTGCTCTTATTTGCTTGTTCAGGCAAAGGAGGGATTGCTTCCAATTGGGCAGCTGCTCCTACATGGTCCTGGACAGCAATTTTTTTCCTTTTGTTATATAGTTTATTTATTGCAGATGTCCACCAGACAGGTTTACTCCTCCTTGCAGAGGATGATTTTGTCCTATTGCGTATTCCTGATTTCATGCAACTATTTAAATGCTCGTATAGTACTTTGATGCAGATTTCGACATTGGTGCCAGTTCCTACAAAGAGGGAGGGGGCTATGACGCTGTTTATACCAGGAAGTTGTAGTCAGCTTTGAGAAGTTTTTTTGGTTGACCCTAGCTAAAACGGGGTCAGGGGAGATAGTAACTTCAAAAGTGAATGCTTTATGGTCAGATCTTACCAGGGAGGATGATACTGTAGGGGTAGTGCAGCGGTTACTCATGTTGGTTAATACCAAGGCCAAGATATTATCACCTCATGTGTGGTATCAACTAGCTGTTCCAAGGCATTTGCACTGATAAAATCAAGGAATCTCTGGGCATTTGTGTTCTGGCATGAGTATTTTTTCAAGTCTATGATTGGGTAGTTAATGTCACCCAGGATCAGGGTAAAGGATTGAATATTGATAGATTTGAAGAGGTCCAGATAGGTAGAGTGGGCAACTTGAGTCAAATTTGCAGGTCTGTAACTAGCTATGATTTGAATAGTGGTCTTGTCAATGGTAACTGCACTTGGAGTGCCTCTTGTCTGTCATACTGTTTGATCAGCCTGGAGGTGTGTGTCTCTTTAATAAATATTGAAACTCCACCGCCTTTGGCTTTGCTGCCCACAGTTTGGGGTCTGAGTGTATGATAGGATAAGTAACCAGGTAAAGCTGGGGTGCTTTCCACAGCTTTGAACTAGGTCTCTGTGACTCCATAAATGTCAGCATCTTCCAGGGTTAAAAATGCTTGAAAAGAGTGCAGTTTCATGTTTAGACTCCTAGCATTCAGCAGCATGTCCTTTAATGTGTGTTTTGTTGACATTTTTATGTTGGAAGTATCGACCAAAAGGCACTATGGGGGTGGCAAGGGCCTTTGCCAGAAGTCTGAATCCCAAGTGAGACAAATTCAGTCCATCTCTAGCAAAGCATTGTGGTCTGTCAAACATATCTTCCCAGGCAGTCAGGTACTGGATCCCTCTGGAATGACACCAGTACCTAAGCCAATTGTTAAGGCAATAATTTTATGTTTGTATTGAGGCATCATTCTGGGTGACAGTAAAATACTGCTTAAGGCTATGGACATACCTGCCTGGGATACATATTCAGTGAGGTCAATCATGCCTCTCTTCATATAGTCCAGGGAGGTACGTCGGAAGTCATTCATACCAACATGGTCTATGACAGAGTCATAACAGTACCTGTTGTAATAAGCCCCCAGATTTACTATTCTTCTGTACAGGACTAGCTTAGTCCTGCATGGAAGCAGGCGTTTAGGAGCAGGACGGCAGCACGCCATGCATATTAATGAGGGCACACTGCCTGAGCTCCTAATCCTACACAGAGTGTGTAAGAGTGCAGGGGGCATGTCTGAGAGCAGAGCTCTCAGAATATACATGCCCCCGCAATGAAGAACAGCAAAAAGCCCAAAGAATGAGTGAGACCACTCATAGGTGTCCGCATACCCTCAGCAACATCCCCCCACGTGTACAACAGCAATAGTAAACACAAACAATATAAAAATACCATTTTTATTTTTATGAAACTGATTAAATCTAACCATAGATGCATGGGTTTGCCCAACGCTTAGCTACGGTTAATGCAGCTTAAATGGCTGAAGAGGATAAAAAGGAAGATATATGTAAATGAAGCAGTATATCAATAGTGTAGTGGGCAGAGCATTCACCTTACGAACAGGCATTTCCGGTTCAAGTCGCACTGCAGCACATTACATTTTCCATGTCAAATCATGTTATGACCAATATTTTAGTTGCATAACCTACTAAATAACAGGGTCTATATTACTAGAACAAATGCTTAAAATGTTCGAATCTGTAAAGGTTGACCTTTACAGATCGAACACTTAAATGCTTGAAATAGTAAAAAAGTATATAAAAAAACAAACATGTAGAAAGGGTTTAAGCAGGGAAGCAAGCCCCCCTGCACCCCCCACACCCCCTGCTACTTAAATATACCAACTCCGAGATCGCACTTCAGTGAACTACAGTGGGGAAATGGGAAATTTCCCATTCCCTACACTGCAGCGTGATCTTGGAGTTGGTATATTAAGGTAGGGGTGTGTGGGGGGTGCAGAGGGGCTTGTCCCCCTGCTTAAACCCTTTAGTTCTTTTTTTTCTGTTGTGTATTTTTGTTTTTAATTTTTGTAAAATTTCGATCGCTTAACTGTTCGATCTCTAAAGGTCGACCTTTAGAGATTCGAACATTTAAGCGGTTGAGCATCTAATATAGACCCAAATAACATATATTTGTGAACTGGAGTACTGCATTAAATGCAGATGTGATGTGTCAGTGTCATAATGTTGCAAAGTCCACAGATAATCACATGTGCCCCATAAAGTATATGTACACAGGAATCATGGATACAAATGGAAGGTAAAATGTGTAATGAATGATAACTCCATACAGCTTCCAAATCCCACACCTTCCCAAGAACCATTAGACATTACTGCCTAAATCAGTGCAGTGGTAAGTGGGAGTAAGCAAATGCAAGCACTATTAAGTAGTAATAAGCAGGAATAAACATATGTAAGCAGGTATAAGCCCGTTTGTGTGGGGGTAAGCAATGGGCACACAGGTTAAGCAATATGGAAGCTAACTCTCTATAAGCATCTTTAACCGAAGGTTAGCAGTGCTTACCTTCACCCAAACCCTCTTCCAACTGCTTAAAAGTGCCTTAAGCACTCTGTATGCATCAGCTGCTGTTCTGGTGAGAAACAAAAGAAGCAGCCTTTGTATGTCTTGAACCCAGAACCCTGTACACTATAGTCACAGTAGTTAACCACAAAGCCATCACAGCAGTACATAAGAGTGAGGTATCACCAAACAAACCCTCAGTGTAGTAAAATCAAACTGAACATGTGAAAGGAATTAGTATACACTCATTTGGTCTATAACCTTCTACATAACATAAATATGTGAACTGGTGTACTGAAGTAAGCCCAGATGTGAGGTGTAAATGTAATAGAGGGTTGAAGTCCCCTACTAAACACAAGGACCCCATACAGTGTACATACACATGAATCATAGATACCAAACATGTATATAAGATGTAGTGAATAATAAATCAATGCCAAAAAGCAAATTATAATGCAAAGTCAATTTTAAGCAATGCTAAGCACTGCACAGGCCAGCTTAGGAGGTGTAAGCAATGTGTAGGCCAGCTAACTCAATGTGCCCAGTGGTATACCCCTTTAAACAATGCCAGCCTTAGGTAAGCAGGTTTGCACATAGCTTAGCCATTTCAAAACCGACCAATCGTGGCAAAGTGCAGGAATTCGGCCCTACTTAATCCCAACAAGTGGCAATATATCTCATAACTGGTTGTAGCTTCCTCTTGCAGGCACCATGACAGAAAGGGGGAGAGGGAGTGCACTTCCAGGTGCAGCACTGGGGCATCCAGGTGTCCAGAGTCATGGCAGGACTCCTTGTCAAAGACCATGAGCAGAGACTGCTACAGGACCAGTAACAGAGTTCCCAATATAAGGCGGAAGCCTGGGACCATCCCACCCGTGGCCTCACCAGTACCACTGGCATACCCAGAACTGGTGAGCAGATCAGGCATCACTATGCCGACCTGAAACTGCAAAAGGGAGATCTCTTGGATCAGTGGATCCAAGAGGCTAGGATGACAAGTGAGGTCCCAGCTGTGTGTAAGTATCACTCCACTACATGTTTAATAATTGCCAGCTCATGTATATTATGGATAGGTATGGCTAAATATTCATCTTATGTCCTCCACAGTGGCAAGTTAGTGGGCAACAAACCAGGAGACCCATGGCTGTCACCAGCAGACTTTGCGATGCGAGGCAGGTTAGTAATACTCTTGCATGTACTGTCATAGGAAATAAATCTAAAAGCATTAGTAAGTTAATTGCCAGTTTAAAAACTGTATTGTTTAAGGCAAGGACAGCATACACCAGAGAATATGGCAGGAAGAGTTTCATATAGTTTGTATGTAAATAAAAGCATAATAGCCTGACAATAAAGGTCTAACTGGTAGACTGCATGTGTATACTCTGGCATCATATGGTAATGTAGATTTGCAATCACTTAGTACTGTTGTATTAAGCACTGTTACCTTCACTGTGCAACATAAATAGAATGTGTAGGAATGTCTGTATATGACTGGTGTAATCCCCAGAGGTCACTTAGTGCAACTGAGAGACACATAGACAGAAAACAGTGTAAAAGACAGACAACACAATCTGAATAGAACATGCAACTGAGATATGAAATGTTGTGTTTTTAGCACACACAGCCATGGTTCGAATCTTGAGAGTGGTAGTATTCGGCATATAGAATCATACACCACAACTGTACAGATATGTCCAAAATGTCCAGGAAATGGGCCCATATCTTCTGCCTGTCACCCTGTCCCCCTGAGAAATCAGTGGGATAATTCCAGATGTATAGGCAGCAAACATGAAATACAACTGATTGTCACACATCTATGAGAACAAAGTTGGCACACTGGCAACTCCTCAAAATCTTATAAGAGTAATCGGCCACATATGTCCCATTTACACCACCATGTTGTCAAGCTGTGACCAGAGTGTGTACAGTAGCAGAGTGAGATATATGTGCATAATAGTAATGTGGAATCTGGTACTTTGTGTGGCAACATTCAGGTAGTGCTAACAAACATTGCTCCCACAGGTACATCGGATACAAACACTGTGCCGAGAAATAAAAGCTTAATACCCTGTACTGGTACTGTTTACTCTGGTATTGTATGGAACTGTGAGTGTTGCAGTTGCTCCGAATAATAAGGTACACTGATCACTTTCACCCACACTGTGCTAAAAAAAGATGGACAGGTATGTGCATAACATCAACCTGGAATCTGGGAGTATGTGTAGAAACAGTTAGTGTTAACAAACAATTCCTCCACAGGTATACCAGGTAAGAGGTGCATACTGTAGGTAAAACCAGTTTATGTATAAAGATGATGACAGCCATATCACTGTCCAAACTAAGGCAATAGGGTAGTGTAGTAATACTTGTAAGGTACAGAAAACAGCATCGACTAGGGAAGTAATGTGAACTACAGGAATATACTAGTTGTTAATTGACATCTTTCTCTCACCCCACAATATCTCCAACAATACACTAAATACCCACCTCAACTGGTATGTGATGACTCCCCTGTTGTGTTGGGACATATGTCCTATTGGTTGATAATTATTTAAATCTGTTTCTATGCATGTGGTATGTTGAAATACTCTGACATTGGTGGCATGGTGCCATCAATGTACCTGCATCCTGTTGTTTTTACCACTATGGTCCTATATATGCATGTGTTCCATTTGCTATGTCAATGTTCCGTATCTGGTGTCAGTGTTAATGGGAATATCTAAGCATGCTTTTATATCTAACCCTGGAATGTGTTGACTATTACTAACCCACATATGTTGATACACCATAAACACCATAGCAAGTATGGGAATGTGGGTCCCAGAGGACCCGCCTGTCCCACCTCAGCTGGCCATGGCACCAGGCAGCAGCACGTCTGGGGCCCAACCCGTGACCTCCTTGTCTGTTGGTCCTGCACCATCTTCAGGTGGAACCGCCTCAGGGGATGATGCTCACCCCCCCCCCCCTGGAAGCAGGCGTGGACAGGAAGCTGACACCTGTCATCAGGTCTGGGTTGTGGTGTGTAGAGAGCTCGATCAGCAGTTTGGAGATCTTCTACACCAGCTCAAGGGCCGCATGTCATGACTAGAGGGTTGGCCTGGCTCTCCGACTCAGCCCCCAACACAGCCACCTTTGGGGCTGTAAAGGTGCAGTGGTGACTGCCCATGGGGGGGGGGGAATCTCAGTCCCACTGTTTCCACTAGGGGACTCATGGGCTTCTGATTTCCCAACACCCCTCCCCATCAAGGTGTTTACCCCCCACATGTGTAATATACCGCTCCTTTATGCAGCTTGTTTGTATTCTCTCTTAACCTACCCAACCTACCTCCCCAAAGATACCTACTATCCCTCTCCAACATCCCACTCTCACCTGAAAAAAAAAGGGTAATCTGTTCCCAAAAGAAAATCTCGCCCCATACAAAGCTGTCCATTTCGCACATGTGTTCACATTGGAATCACAACATATTATTGTTGTCCTCACCCTTCTCTCAGGGGTTTGAGTGTCCAAATCTACCTCCAAAGTCAGTGTATATGCACAGCTGTTGCTGTAGAAGAAATAGGCAGCTATGGACCCTCCCTACACCCTCCTGCACATCCCTAGCTCTTTTCCCCACTGTCTTTCCCTCTTCGTGCCCCTTTTTCATCACTGTCCTATCAACCCTTTTTCCTTTTTTTTAAAGAAATTAGCATGGGGGAAAGTGAGAGTAAGCACTTTAAGCAGTGGTAAGCAGGATTAAGCCTGTTTGTGTGGGGGTAAGCAATGCCTACACAGTTTAAGCAATTGAGAAGCCAATCAGTATAAGAAACTGTGACCAGATGTTAGCAGTGCTTACCTCTGCGCAAACCTGTGTAAACCCGCTTACAACTGCTTAAAAGTGTCTTAATCCTTCTGTATCCAATGGCCCTTGTTCTGCCCAGCAACAAAATAAACAGCTTTTGCAATGCTCAAACCCAGGAACCTGCACAACATAGCCAAAGTGATTTACCATTAAGCCATGTCAGATACACATATCCCTGATGTTTTCACAAACATATCATCAAGACCAGTCATTCAACAGTACAGGAAATGTATTTCAACATGTAGAGGTATGTGTGTATATATATTAACATATAAATAGATCAAACATATCTATATATGTAGATATAGATACATATATAGAAATGTATATATAAATAAATATATATATATATATATATATATATATATATATATATATATATATATATATGAAAAAATATATATATAAAAACATATATACATACATATGCATACATCTATAGATATATATGTCTATATATATATATATATATATATATATATATATAGCAATATATATAGGTAAGCATAAATATATATATACATAGGTACATACAGACATAATCTGTAGATAAAATGGGAACATAACAGAAACATATATTTCCACATACAGCGTTAATGGGGTTGAGCGAGCCCTAACAACATATGTCTTGTATGTATAAATATTCCCCCCACAGCCAAGCACATCTGTCCAGCAATACAATGCCATCTGATGCAGATTACATAACCAGGACCTGACACAACATGGACACAATATGTTAACAGTACTCCATCCCAACTGTATGATGTCAGGCTGGTATTAGTAACATATCATGCAGTACAGTCTGGCTACTATAGAGAATGTACAATAACACCACACACAGGTTTGCATACATGGGAAAGCTTTATTTGTGTACTATTACAGTTGTACATGTGATGTCATATAGCTGTTTAGACAGTGACATACATATAAACAGAATAATGCAACTGTGAAACAGTTATATTAATACAGTAGTCTGGAAAGGTTTACATATGTTGCTGTCTTGGCCAAGGCCTTCAAGTAGTACAATAGTAAAGACAGACTAGGCTACAGGATACCAATCAATCAACAGTAAGTAATGCAGATGTATAGTCCAGCAGCCTCTATCTACACTCTGTACAAAATCCCTAGGGGGTAAAGACCTCAGCTGACACAATGGGATGTATCTGTTACATAACAAGGCATAACTGACATCATCACCATCACATTGATAAACAGAACAGTCTGTATGGCAGGAGGCAGTAGGCCTGCATTTACCCAAGGTGAATTGTATGGTAATGTACATCCATATATATTAAGGCAGCTTACCCTTGATACCCCCACATGTTTTAACAGCCTAGGTTAGTTATGGTGCATCCCCCCCATACTCAATAATACAGGGCAATATACCACTGTTACATACAATGGCCTTTGCAGTGCATACAGGCGCACATGTATTGGGTAGGTGAAGCCCACACATATATATGGACTCAACCCCACAGTATGTGTGAGGGACACAACAGCAGTGGACTGATGGCAGGAATGGCAGCATGACATACTCACAGCCCACTACATAACAACCCCTGACAGCATGTCATATGTACCAAGCCTGGTATATAGGTGGAGGACAGAGGCTGGAACACAGGCCCATATGTGTAAAATTGTTGTCATACACTAAGCTAGTCGCTGTTGTTACAGGATAGTCTGCAACATAACCTTAGTAAGGAATATGAAGTTAGAAACAGAAATGGATGTAGCCATGTACTGATAGCACTCAACACCCACACTGCCAGTGATATATCGGACACAAGACCTGTGTGGTGGACAGACAAAACATAACAGGCACACCTCTGGCCATCAAGTGGATAGGCCCACAGTTGAGAGGTATGCAGACAGACTGCATTACAAATTAAACTAGTATGTATACACAAACCCTGTAACACCGGTGCTGCACAATGCATACAACAACAATACTCACACTCTGTCTGTAGTTCTGGAACCTCCTACAAATATGTAGCTGGCCTGAGTGTGCAAGTTCTCCTGTAAGAGGTATTGCCACCTGCTGTCTGTAACAAAGCTGCCCACACACAGGAAGGTTGTCCATCATACAGGAAAGGTAAAGGGACCATGCCCACATGATGTAGGCATTTATAGTAGTTGGTTGCCATGACAGTGGTAATTGGAAGTACTACATAGCATGCTGGATGCAGGTAGCAAGTGGAGGACACTGATTGTTGCAGAGGCCATCACCTAATCATGTGCATCACCTACAAATTCTATGCTGCAATCTATGCAAAGCAGCTCATTCCATTTACTGGAAAGAGAGTGAGAGTGAGAGAGAGAGAGAGAGAGAGAGAGAGAAAGGGAGAGAGAAGGAGAAAGTGTGCGCATAAGACACAGGGAAAAAAAAAAAAACATCCAGAAGAGACTGCATTCCCAGAACAGGTATGTGAAGTGTATATGTATGTAATTGACCATAGTACTTGGTCCATAATAATGGGATAGATGATGTGGCATGATTTATATGTGCCTTCAGGTGTTGTTGTAATGATGTTCAGCTGAACAACTGCTAAGAACAATAGAGTCCGTCCCTGTGGGTAGTTGGCCATACCCGTCAACCATGCAAAGCAGCACTGACTGATAAGATGTAAGCCGTCATAGTGTGTGTTGTGTAATAGGAAGTATGTATATTACATGGCCAATAGCTGGTGGTGGAAGTAATGCCATAATGATGGACAAGTGGGTTCCACAGCCCACCACTTGCAGGATACTCAAGTTAACCTGTATTGTAGCATGCAGGAATGACATAGGTGTGTAATAAGGTCACCTGCAATCTGGACCTACATATACCCCCCTAATGTCAGGCTGTGCACATATGTGGCACCTGTCTGTGTTGCAACAAGGCAGAAGAGTGCAGCTGTGCATGAAGGTGTTGTGAGATTGTGGATGTGATGTCTGAATGTACCCCACATATAGGTATGCATATGTAAATATATATATATATATATATATATATATATATATATATATATATATATATATATATACACATATAATATATATATATATATATATATATATATATATATATAAATATATCTCCATGTATGTCCACAAATATACAGATACTCATGTGTAGACATATATATGAACACATATATACATGATATATATCTACACATATATAGATATATACCTATATGCACATCTACATATATACAAACACACACACAAACATATATGTATATAAATAAATGTCCCCTATATTACTACCACAGTGCTGCATGCTATGTGCGAGGTAACAGCACATATAGCAATACACACAGATATCTACAGCTGTCATTGTGTGCAACATGGATGGGTATGTCACATGTGAACCCCTTGTTGGGATCACATTGCCCTTGTCTGTGAAGTATGGAATGGGAATATGGGGAAGTATGGCAGGTATAGTTGTGAAGGTGGTTAGGGTTGGTAGATATGGAGGACAGCCTTCAGGGGTGGTATGTGACACATGTGGTGGGTAAACACCATGGATGGTGTGTGTGGTCTGTGATGTGGACACCCCATGGTCCCCAATATGGACACAATGGGAACAAGCCTCCCACCCACTGCTACTCACAACAGCAGTCCATGTCCCAAAGGTGCCTGGCCTGGAGGCTGAGCTGGAGGAGCATGTGGGTCCTGTGAATGTGTACTGGATGCCTCAAGGTGATGTAGCACATCCCACATGTGTCTGTGAAGCCCGGAATGGAACAGACCCTGAACCTGACCTCAGTGGACAGGAACATGTCTGTGTGTGCCCCCAGCGGGGGACAACATCCTCTGGGTTGGTTCCAACTGACGGTATTGCTGGACCAGTACACGAGGAGGCCCCAGGGTGGATCACACATGTGATGTGGCCTGTTACATGGGCAGATGAGTTTGGAGAAGTGGTTCTGCTGGCCAGTAGTACATATACATGTTATTGTGTCACTGTTATAGAAGACATGTCGGTAGTAATAGTCTACACAATCCCAGAACATGTCCAACAGCATGCATAGATAACCCCAATAACACAGAATGTCAGATGTGCAGCAAACACATAGCAACACTACCACAGGCATATATGGAACCATTGTGGCCCTGACAATGGCATGCAGGTGAATACTCTGTAACAAGCCAGTGATGATAATGTCCACACAGGGAACATGGCTACAAACACATTGCACAAAGCGTGATACAGTACAATATCTGCCCCACTGGTAGGTATGCTGTAGCCATACCTATTGAGTTGTGTGCACAGTTTGTTGTCACTGATATGGTGGGGGAGTGACAGTGATGTGTATTAAGAACAGTGGTAACCTTGCTGCATGAATTGCTCACACCTGTGTCCATCTTTATGTCTTTCAGGCATGATGTCCCATGAAAGGCTGCCAGCCTACACAGCAGCTGAAAAAGAAATCCTGCTGAATGACCTAATATTGCACTAAGCAATCTTGTTTAGCCAGGCCGCCCATGATCAGCAGGAGTGGACCACCCTATGGAATGACCTAGTCCACAGGGTCAATGAAGTTGGGCTGCACAACTGCAGTTATGAGCAAGTCTGGCATCATTGTTCTGATCTGCTTCGCAATGCCTATCGGCATGCTGCTGCAGTCTGGAGGGATCACCTCGCCACAGGGAGGAGCCATGCCATCCATCCCCCTGACACGTGTGGAGGAGCTCCTAGCCTGCTTCATGGCACCTGCCCATCCACAGAGCCAGCAACTGGGTGACACCTTTGTGGAGGTAGGTGCCACCCACACACCAGCTGAGGAGTGTGCAGGTAAGGCCAAAGAGCACATCAGTAGACCACTGTTGTGTGTACATCCGCATCTGTACAGGTAGATCATGCATATCTGACATGTCATATATATATTTTGTTGCTGCATAGTAGTGATAAACAGATGTGCATATGTGGTGGTTTTCTGGACATGTACTGTTGATGTATTGTAATGCTGCACCCACCCTGTAGCAATGCCACAGGTGTGGCCACTGACTTTGCATCTCTCACCCTCTTATGTAGGTTCCTCCAGGATACCACCAAGGCAGTAGCCTGTAGCTGGTGAGTATGGTTTATGTAGATGCTTACCAATACACCGTGCATGTAATGGTGATGGTATATTCCATGCACACATCTAGCATACCTACACAAATTGCATGTTGTACATGTACATGTATTGTTGCTGTTAAATGCATGGCATCACAGGGGTGACCATGACGGGTATTGGAAGGGTATGTCAGACACCTGCATGATAACTAACATCCTGTCATTGCAGAATGTGTCCACATAGAGTAACATAATGGTGGGACACATGGCCTATAGTAGGGACAGGGACATGTTTGGAATAACGCTTTATTGGAAAGGCTCACCCAGACTCTGCTACACTTTGCTGTGAGGGAAAGGTTGGTTTGCTTTTCATTTGTTGTATTTTGTATTAGTTTATTGCCTTTTTATATTTTGAGTGTTGTGATTTGTTTTCTTTACCTTGTGTTTTGCTTGTGTTCTGCTTTTAACTGCATATTAAAACCTCAAGAGACACCACAGCTCTGTCTCTTGTGAGTCAGGCAGAAATTAGAACTGATCAATTAAGGACTCATACATAAGATATACAAAGTCACCTAAGGTTAATCATTTGTGAACTGAGGGGGTGGAGCCAAGAACTAAACCTTCTATTTAAGGGGTAAAATAAAACATTTCAGAGCTTTATTGGAAAGGCTCACCCAGACTCTGCTACACTTTGCTGTGAGGGAAAAGTTGGTTTGCTTTTTCTTTGTTGCATTTTGTATTAGTTTATTGCCTTTTTATATTTTGAGTGCTGTGATTTGTTTTCTTTACCTTGTGCTTTGCTTGTGTTCTGCTTTTAACTGCATATTAAAACTTCAAAAGACACCACAGCTCTGTCTCTTGTGAGTCAGGAATAAATTTTTCCTCAACCCCCCACCCTGCCACTTTCGTGTTCTTAAATACCACTGTCTTTCTAGTTGCCTATCTCTTGTGTTAATTTGACCATATATCTCATTTCCTCTCTGCTTTCACTGGCTTGTGTGAATAAGCACACGATTATCATTTTGTAAAATCACTCCCCTTCAACTATTTAAATTTATTGGCCATTCTACTGTATTCCATAGTACCAGAATACAAAAGTGATCACCCCCTTTCTTTCTATTTTGCTGTTTTAAAAATAGTGACTCTCCACTAAAACTTAACTTTTTAGACAGGTAAAACTTAAGTTATGTACTTTCACATCTAATTTCTCTAGTGCACAATGCACTGTTTAGGATAAACCATTTTTAATTCATCTTACCTTTAAGCATCCCTGTGACTAGCACTTGCTCTAATACCTTCAGGAAAACACTAGGAAGCCTTAAACTGATACAAGCACTCAACTCTCCTTATTAATTAGGAAAAATTAGTCATAGGCACTAAACAGCCTATAATTGCAAAGTACCTTGCTAAGGTAAGGGAAAACAGCTCCTGTACTTTTCAAAAAAACCAACAAACCAGGCATGTCCAAGGGTCAGCTTCCATTGATTTCTCCTGTCCACCTGGTGAATCTGGGCATACTGGGGCAATGCAGCAATTGCCTCATGTACGCAGACATCCCTCTCCTCCTACGACACAGCACTACAACCTTTGAGAGATGCAATTACATAGCCAAACTGGAAGCAAAGCTTTCTCCACCCAAGATTGTGCTAGACAGTCAAGAGGAGAAGGTTAAAACCCACACTACACCTCAAGCAACACATAGCCCTTCTAAACTCACACCACCAACACCCACACATAGCAACACTAAATCCACATATGCGGAGGCCATTAATGGTAACCTGCCCAAGCAACAAGCACCTCTGAAGCTGAAATGCAAACAAACACCAATCACAACCAAAGTGTCACATAGCTCACAACACCAGTGTGCCACCCAGCAACAGCCCCTAAGGCAAGACAACTTACCTAACACTTTAGTCATAGGTGAGTCTATAGACAGGCACACTGATGTCCCACTCATCAGGCTTAACAAGGAGAAAATTGCAGTCAGCTGCCTGTCGGGTGGTAAGATCCGCCATATAACGCATGCACTCAAGTCACTCCACAACAAGTACAAATATGTCTCTGTCATCATCCATGTTGGAGTGAATGACTTGAGATGTACCTCCCTGGACTACATGAAAAGAGACATGGAAGAGCTCTCAGATTATGTGGCCCAGGCAGGAATGACCCTAGCCCTGAGTAGCATCCTGCCTTCACCCAGAATGATACCACAATATAAGGATAAAATGATTGACTTCAACAATTGGCTAAGCTTCTAGTGTCATTCAAAGGGGATCCAGTATCTGTCTGCCTGGAATGACATGATCGACAGACCACGATGTTTTGCCAGAGATGGTCTGCACCTGTCACCCCTGGGATTCAGGTTACTGGCTAAGGCTCTTGCCACCCCCTATAGTGCCTTTTTTAGGCAAAGTTCAAAGGACAAAACCACCACCGTAACAGGTACAAGCATGCAAAATCTGAAGGTAATGCTACTCAATGCTAGAAGTCTAAACCTCAAAATGCACTCTCTCTGGAGGCACTCCTAAAAATGGAGAACATCAATATCTGTACAGTAACTGAGACCTGGTTCAAGGCTCCAGAGAGCACCCCTGCAATACCAGGCTACAACTCTTACCACACGTTTCGGCCACCAAATCAGGATTGAAACAATAAAAGTGGAGGAGTGTCCATATTCACCAAGGATATTCACACCACCAGGTTAGTTGCCCAACACAATGCATCTGAAATTCGCCAGGTGCAACTAACACTAGGTAAAACTGCAATTCAAATTGTAACTTTCTACAGATCCCCCACCATGCCCCAAGATTCTCACTACACCTTTCTAAACATACTGGAAAATATTAATATACAACCAAACACCTTAATACTGGGTGATTTCAACTACCCTGCCATTAACTGGGAAAACTACTCATGTACCAAGACCTTTGACCAGCAGTTTTTGGAATTCATAAATTCCAATGCCCTGGATCAGCTAATCCATAGTCTCACAAGGGGCTCCAATATCCTAGACCTGGTCATTACCAACATGAGAAATTGATGCTCCACACCTATGGTCACCCCCTCGTTGGTCAGGTCAGACCATAAGCTAATCACCCTTAACATCCACATCCCACCCCCACCCCCCAGTAAGGAAACCTCCATAAAAAACTTCTCCAAAGCCAACTTCATGTTACTCAAGTCAGATGTTACAAACTTCATGACACACATGCAGACGGGAACTGAAAGTTCGACTGCTGAATCCTACACTAAGGCACTGTAAGATCACATCCACTCATACATGAATCGTGCCATGCCAAATAGAACCAAGATGTTCTCCTCCAAAAAAAGGAAGCCAATCTGGTGGTCCCCTGCCATAAACAAACTTTATAACAAAAGGAAGAAACTGTTGCAGAAAAGAGGAAACTCCCAGGATGCATAAAGCTCCTTTACCAGCCTCAGTAAGAAGCTGAGATCCCTTATAAAATCCTTCAAAGCTAGTTATGAAAATAAAATTGCCAAAGATTCCAAAGACAACCACAAGGCATTCTATAACTATGCCAAAAATCTAAATGGCAATGCTCAGATCTGCTCTGAGCTACAACAGAATGGCATTAAATATACTGATCCCAAGGATATTGCCAATATCCTGGCAGATCGATTCAGTGCCAACTTCACCCCCCCCACCCCCTAAATTGCCCATCTCAATACCGGAAGATTGCCAAATTCTGGTAATAACAACCACCACACAGGTAAAGAACGTACTCTCCAAAGCTAAGAATACAGAATTAATGGGACCAGATGACATCCCTGGCTGTGTACTACATGAACTACAAAATGAACTGGCACCTCACCTAAGTGTAATGTTTAATCATATCCTCACCTCAGGCTTCGTACCCACTGAGTGGCACACAGCTACAGTTATCCCACTCCACAAGGAGGGATCCACCTTGGATCCCGGGAACTACCACACCATCAGTCTGATGAGCCTGATCTGCAAGGCCATGGAATGTATTATCATGGAACTTATAAACAAAGACATTGGCAACCTTAAAACACTGGGTTCGTGAAATGCAGATCTTGTCTTCTGAACCTGATTGACTTCTTTGAATCAGTCTCCAGAGCCGTGGATGAGGGTAAGCAGTCCACACAGCCTATCTGGACCTTGGCAAGGCCTTTGACACCATCCCCAACTCTGGAATCATAGATACACTTACTAAGCTGGGCATTAATCCCTACATCACTCGATGGGTTGCCAACTGGCTTACTGACAGAACCCACACTGTAAAATTAGCTGACTCCAAATCCAGCTCTAGACAAGTGACAAGTTTAGTACCTCAGGGTTCAGTCCTAGGAGCTCTCTTGTTTGGCATATTCTTCTTTGAAGTACAGGCCAACACTAAGGGACTCTGGCTAACAAAGTTCACAGATGACTGCAAACTGGGAGCCATTATTGAATCCCCAAATGATATGGATACTTTTCAAACGGGCCTTACAGAAACAGATGCTTGGTGTAAGACCCATGGGCTCAATCTCAATGCCAAGAAATGTATAGTTATCCCCTTTGGGAAAAAACATGTACCCATGAATTACCACATAGGTGGCAGTACACTAAACACTGAAAGTATGATAAAAGACTTAGGGACACAGGTGGACAGTGGTCTCACCTTTAATAACCACATTGCCACAACAGTCAGGAAATCCTTCTATGTGGCACACCTCATCACTAAGGGCTTTTCATCCAGAAAAAAGGATGTCATTGTCCCACTGTACTCATCCTTCATTAGACCCATTATAGAATACAATGCCCCATTTGGTATGTACCTCTCAAGACATCTGCAACAACTGGAAAGGGTGTAGAAATACCTCACTAAAAGAATCACAGGCATAAATCAGATGCCCTATGCTGACTGCCTTAAAAAACCTCCAGCTATACTTTGTTGCATATCATCTACTCTGAGGTGATCTCTGCTTAACATACAAGGCCATGTCAAACCCAGAGCTGTTGGACATGCTACACTTACAGAAATCCCAATCCCTCAGAGCCAAACACTCCAGGGATCTAAACCTTGTCATCACAATAAACAAAACATGCTGGAGGGATAGGTTCCTGACCCAGAGACTCCCCAGACTCTGGAATAGACTGCCCATACATGTCAAGCAGAGCGCCTCTTTGGACCTCTTCAAAAGGAACCTTGATGATTGGATGGGAGAAAGGAACTTCACCCTGGGGATCATGTCAGTCACCCTGCTAGACAGGGGTCCAGGGAAGTAAATAGTGTGAGAAGAAATAACCAGGGAATTGTTATGGCTAGGCTTGTATAGGCCCTAGGGCCAATAGCCTAGTACCAACCTATGAACCTATATACAGTGCAACACCAGTGTATATACCTGTAGGACAATGGCAACTGCTGCAGAGTTACACTATGGCATAAAGCATTACTGTGATCCACATTATCAGCTGGGACTAGGATATAACATGTGGTGTTCAGTGTATGGGACACTGCAAAGTGACACACATGTGTGGGCCTTACTTGTCATGCATCTGCAAAAAGGCTGAAGGAGGGGGTGTCAGCATAATGCACCAGTGCACTGCAGCAGGGATCCTAAGGATGCTAAGAATGGCTGTATCTGCACATAGTCAGGTTCAGGAACTGTGGCAGACATAACCCTACCCCCACAGCAATAGTGACGGCAATGTGTGAACACCAAGGGATGTGCACATGAGTAGACCTTGCAATCATGCAGATTAGGGGGACATTTGTAGGGCAGACTGAACATGCACTGGCAAATGCAGATGGCCCACACTAATATACCGCTGCCAGGAGTAGTGACTGCTGTAGTACACATAACAGCAGGTGTGACACAGCATCATAAGGGTGTGCACACATATGCCCACACCGGAGTGTATGCATCATGGTCAGCATCTGCACAGCTAACACATTCCATAGACACTGCATGTGAAAGTACAGGACATATGTCACATATCGGGCTCGTGTACTGTTAAGATATGTGGTGATGTGGTCCCATGGTAGATCAAGGATGGGTGCGTCATATCAAGAAGGGTGTGTGCACTTCCCATAGCCACAGTATGCTCTGATGGTTGTCAGTGTAAGAGTATTGGATTGGTCATACACGGTCCGCTGATGTTGACAGCTGTAAATCAGACATCAGGCATTCACAAATGACATCTGTCAACATATCATTCCAGGTATGTGTTGCTGAAAAACATAGGGGCTGTGAGCATTAAAGCTGACATAACTGACACAGTACTACACATTCAACAATGGGTTGTACACCTGTGAGGTGTGGTGCACAGTACATGGCAGGGTGCAGAACAGGTGCAAGGCAATACTGTGTACATGGGTGCAGTGGTATCCAGGGGAAGTGGCATCACCTAGTGACACAGCACATGCATCACACACATGTATACTGTTGCTAGCATGGATTGACTATAGCTGCACTGTATGCTGTTGTATACCATATGCTATGCATGTTAACAGATGGGTAATAGGAGGACTGTGTGTACTATCATGGTGCAACCTCATCTGTATGTGTGTGTGTGTGTGTCCTGGTGGGTAGTTAGTCTATCTGTAGGGTCACTCTGGTGAAGTGGAGGGAGGTTGATGCATGTAGGATGCATGTGTGCATGTGTATGTGTTTGTGTGGGTGGCCATATATGCACACGTGTGATTGTGGGGTGTTCATACAGCAGTACCTCCCTTTGGGATTGTGCAGTTCATGGACATGGGCTGCCACATTACACACCAGGAATACTTGTCATGTATGTAATCACAGGACAGCTGATAGTATAATAAGGTCTTTAGCATGGAACAGGCATTGAGAGGGAATGTAGACACCAGGAATACCCTTAATATCACATTCAGCAGAGAGGTAACCTACAACCCACGTATGCAGCACTATAGATGCATTGGGGAAGTACTCGTCAACACCAGGGAGTGTATCCATATATTATAGTTGTCACATGATAGGCTGATTGAGCAGCATATCTGGCATGTACTGAGCAATTCATACACATGACACACCAGTGCGTGATATTATGGAGTGAACATAGAAGCCCACACATATAGGGGCCATGCTCATGATGTCTGGACATACACAGGGTGAACAGTAAATGACAGCAGTGAGGCTATCTAAAACCACTACACAAAGGTCAGGCAGGTAATGTAGTAACAGGTCTTGAGTTGTGAGCTTGTCTAGGCATTTAAAGCACTGCTATGTTAATGAGTGGTATCAATGTGTGTATGTTACCAAGTGTGATGCAGGCTGGGGAACCGATGGAAATATACGTGGGACTGTCTGTAAAGTCATGAGCAGGTAGGTATTATGGTGGTGTGTGCGTGTGTGTGTGTGTGTGTGTGTGTGTGTGTGTGTGTGTGTGTGTGTGTCCACGTGTACTGTTAGGCAATGCTTTACAAGTTTTAAAATGCGTTTATTGTTTTCCCCCACAGGTGGCGAGGTGGGTCAAGATTCCTCATGCATGCAATCTAATGTTGGTGTCCAAACAGACACAGAAGATGATGATAGTACTGTTGAGGCACAGGTGGGATTGTCAGGGGCCAAAACAGTGCCATCATTTGGGATCCCCCTTTTAGTCACCCCAACCCCTCACACAGTTTCAGTCCCTATACATACCCCATCACCAGTGGCCATAGCGGAGGGACAGCTGGAGTTTGGTGGCAGTGCACAGGAAAGTGTGGTAACCATGCCTACTGTGTCTGGTCGCAGCAGGCATAGCTGGATGTCTGGCAGGGCACCACATAGGCAGATGTCCCGGTGTACTCATGGTAGGGCCTCTCGACAACATGCCCCCGACAGAGGCGACATAGCTGGTACCAGCAGGCGCATGTTTCAGGCTGTCATGGTGGCACAGGCATGTATGGAACATTACAAAAGGCAGGGCCTGAGGCTGCAGAGGGCTGCTCTCACATCTGCAAACGATTACTTCCGTGAACTGTCTGATGCCATCCGTGCTTATCCCGAGCTCATAGATAGATGGTCTGGTGAGATGATGGCCTTCATTGACCGTGGTATGTCCGTGCTTGAACGTGTGGTGGGGGTGCCTCAATGGCTGTGTGGATGAAGGCCAGCAACACCAACAGCTGACAGTCAACATGGATGTGCTAGGAAACAAAGGGGCTCCTGTAGTGGCAGTACCATCCCCAGCAGTGTGGGGGGGCACTGTCCACACCACATCCCAGCAGGCCAAAAGCACATGGTCCTGGCCAGTCCCAGGAGGGACCAGGTACCAGCAGACATTTGTCATTGTCAGGTGAGAGTAGCACATCGAGGCTTGTACCTGGACATGCCCATGGAACCCCTGGCAGGCACAGTCTACATCTCCATGGCTGCAGGCAGTGAACTGATTACCCTGCCAGGTATGGTCTGCAGCTGTCCATAAACACCTGTGTAAGGCAGCCACATGGCAGAACTGTATACATGCATACCCACACACTATACAAACACACCTAGGACAACCCCATACCTACACACACCACATCACCACACCCAGTTTACCTCAGTACACCCATCACCCACACACACATGGTGTCAAATGTATGGTCCACCCTCAGCCTCTGGCAAATCAACAACACACCCTGCGCATATGATGATACCTGTGCCACATCCCTGTCATCCATACCACCAATGCAGAGACAAGCTAATATGGTTCTGATGCACACAGTGACTGCACTACAGTGTACTACAGTACTGCAGTGTAATATGTTGTAAGGAGTAAATTGTAATGCATATATATCAGGTAATGATGCATTATAGCTGTTAGTAACACTGATTGATTGTGGTCTCTATGTATCTAATGCACATGCCACATGCATAGCAAGGTGTTGCATTATCATGCCTCACTGATAGGCAGCAACAACACTATCTGTACTACCGTGTGGCAATGGGTATTGTAATAGGAGTATGTGGCCTAGGAATGCTGTACCCTACAAATAAATGGACATAAACACATACACACACTTGCCAGAACACAATGGGTATCCCATGCCTATCAACCCATGTCTACAATGCTGTTCTGATAGTACTGCATGGCTCGTGTAGTCGGTATGGAGAGGAGCTTAACAGGGTACATGTAATGTCCCATACAGTAGCAGCCACAACTGGCTATGGAAATGGGTGTTGTGGGGGGTTAAGGCCCTGATGGAATTTCCACTTACAGGTGTGCTAACACACAGACACTGCTATACTCAGTCATGCACACGTACACATGTGTCAGTACTGGGGTGCATCTCTGCAGGTGGTCATAGTTGTGTACTTAGCTATTGTCCAAGGAGAGATGGGTTGTGTACGGGTTGTGTGTACAGTGGTATCCTGCCACCTGCCATGTGACAGTAGACAAGCCATCGACATACACTACTGTGGTGACCCTCAGGGTGGAAGTGGCATGCATCAGCCATTCCGCCAGGTGCCTCCTGCACATGGCCACTGAGGTGATTAAGTTGACATGCATGCAACATGCATTACAACACATAGTAAGTATCTTTGATGGAGACCTGTACCCAAGCATGTTCAATTGACTGTGGTAATGTAGTGGAAGTTCCTGTCTCATATGGTGCGTACAGGGTATTATCTTCAATATGTGTCAGTTCTTAGACAGCTGGGCAGACATGTCAGTGTCAATCAAGCTTCGGATGCCTGTAAATATCCCAGTGGGATACCTGCCATCTGCACATATGGACAAGGAGTGACAGTCATCCGCTTGGCAAGTAGCTATGCCGTAGGATGAATGTGTTGACAGATAGAAGTTTGACAACAACATGTATGCCATAACTACATGTCAGGAGCCATTGCTATCATGTGCTGTCCAGACGGTAGTCGACAGTTACATTCCACTTGTCGGATCATTACGCAGTAGGGGTTATATACTGTGACACTGCTCGCACACCAGGGATACAACAGGGAGGCCTCAGAGTCCAGCTATGCTTACAGGTGTGCTTGTTGTCAGTACTAAATTTAGAACTCTTCTCTTGCATTGGTAGGCACTGTCAACAGTAGTACCACCATCATACACTACATGCCAGTGTGACAGCATGTACCCTGGGCTACTACCCCTGTATTCAATAAAGTCACATGGATAACAGTGTTGTATAGGCCTCACATACATCTGTGTCCCAGTCATGACACTCACACCCTTTGCTACCATAATGACATCACATAGGCACATGTATTGTACATGGCATTACATACAGGTATTATAGATGTCATTACCCTGCTATGTTATCAGACTGGGTGGTGTGAACTGGTTACCAGGGCTAAACCATGCTTAGCAGGTATCCACATTGCTGCAATATAACAGCTAAGCTGATTTGCACACTGGTAAGCGAAGCCTACACTGTGTAAGCACCTGTACATTTACCTGTAGCTTAGCACCGCTTAGCTTCACACAAAACTGAGCAAATTAGCTTAAAGATGCTCAGAACTCCCTTAACCACTCTATATCTGACATCCCTTGTTCTGCCCAGCAACAAAATGAACAGCCCTTGAAACCAGGACCCTGTACACTAATGTCACGACACTTAACCACTACGCCATGACCAATATGAAGACAGCTGTTGTTTTTCCAATATATCTGTTAATACACATATTGATTAGTATTGAACAATTGCTTTTACTACCACAATTGTGTAGTACTTGTTATTAATATGGCTGTTGCATCACATATATTGTTTTAACAATGTACACATAGCAGATACATACGTTGATATATATCTGGGAGAGTATACACAACCATGAGGTTTACACATGGCAGGAATATGGATATGTGCATAAAATAGGTTGATTTATGTTGACATGTACATACATATGCATATTCATACATATGTCTGTATACACATCTGTATAGTGCAACATATATATGGACATGTGTGCATCTCTTTGTATGTATGTATATATATATATATATATATATATATATATATGTATATATAGCTATATATGTATGCACATCCTATGTGTACAGATATGCCCATTTATGTATATATATATATATATATATATATATATATATATATATATATATATATATAGATATATATAGATATATATAGATATCTATAACTATATGTGCATACATATCTATTCTGATATACCTATTACTGTCAATATATATGTAGATATCCGTAAGTATGTGTGCATATGTATCTCTATCTGTATATGTGTAGACATATATTGCTGTGTATATGTATGTATCTGAGTGTTTATATGTATATATATATATATATATATATATATATATATATATATATATATGTACATATACATATCCATGTATGTCGATATGCATATGTGTATGTATTTATATAGATATATGGATAATTATATATATATATATATATATATATATATATATATATATATATATCCACCATATCTCCTGAACATGGAGTGGAGCCCTACCTCAGCCCCAAAAGTCCCAACCTCGTAGTGCAAGGGGATGTCAGGAATGTAGTGCAGGTATATATGTAGACTATCGGTACTGTGATAGGGGTTGTCTTTACAGACATGTTGTGTGTGGGAGGTCACATCTGCTTTTAACATGTGTGCCATTGTCTACTGACAGACATCCTATGAACATCATAGTACAGTACCACTGCTAGCATATTAATCCTGTGGACTACAGCAGAGATATGGCCAAGAAATGTGGATAGTCTGACACACTCTGGTCAGTCCAGAAGTATACACAGAACTCTTTACTGCAAGACATGTAGACCAAGCCTGAGAATGTGGATGTTAACAGCCATGTAGATGGGTATAACATGTAAATACTGGTATACATTTGCCCCCATAGGTTATGTATTCACACACCCCTGTCAGTCCTGCCACATAATAACCGCTGGTACAGAGGTGCAATGGCCACATACTACCCACTAGTTTGTGACATACTTCTGTACAGCATCCCACTGCTTTGTCTGACAAACATAACTGTTTGGTGGCCTAGCAGCAGTACATCTGGCAAGTATCCGGACATAACATCACACTGGGTATGGACACTAAGCTGCTAGGCATGTAAAAAAGCACTGTGTAGGCTACAGGCAGACTGCCACAACACGGGTCTACATTTCTTATGGTGGAATACACATGTAATTGCATATATAGCAGACTCTACAGGCATGCCACAGCACAGAGTAACAGACATCTGTGTGAAAGTACATAACTCAACCAATGTGACACAGCCACAGCCACATATGGTAGCCAGCGTAATATTACAGTATATGGACTATCTGATCAACACCATCCTCATATGTGCCACTCACACACTAACCCTACATATACTGTGCCACTACACAGTGTGGTCCGATGCCTGTCGGTGGTATGGGACATGTGTGTGTTTGGCCCTACAAACATGTAAGCCAATAGGGTAACATACAGTGGAGCAGCATCCACCATCAGATAGAACAGGACCAAGAACAATGACATCTGCCACAGTCTGTACACAGGCCAGGGTACATATTCACAATACACACACTGTCGACAATCCCCATAAGTACACAGACCCAAGTACTGTACACCCAACCACAGTATGCCCAGGTTATGTCCTCAATGAGAACCCCTACTATACATAACCTGTGTTACAATCTTATATCCCACTGGCTTGTTATCAGATATGATGTCACTAAACTATGGTGTACAGGACATATGTACCTCTTACTGCATGACATATGTACACAGGTTGACAGAGTTGTTGCTGGATGCACAAACACAGGGCCAATATTGACATGTTGCTGTGATATCTTCATACATTTACTGTTGTAACAGGGTTTGTTGCAATATATGCCCTATGAGGGATATGAGGTCAGTAACTCTCATGTCTGTCACCATGTACTGTCTGCAATCCTCACAATATGCTTCTGCAGTTCACAGATAGGTGATCTGCGGGTAACACAAGAAACAAAAGGCAACACACACTGCCCAGTCTGCAGATAACCCTACAGATGGGGGTTTCCTCAGTAACATAGCACAGTCATGACAGGTATTACAACATGTAGAACAGCCATATCCACACACACCCTGTTAAACCAATATTACTCCAAATGCAGAATAGCAACACTTACATTCTGTATTCATGTCAGGCACATCCCCCTCCTGTGCGTTGGCCTGTTTGCACAGTGTATGTTGTTAGAGGTAAATCCCCAATGCATCTGTGATGCTGTTTGCCAAACAGCAGATCTAGGTCCTGCTCAAAGTGAATGAAAAGACCCAACATCAACATGGTGTTCCTAGATATTGGAGTGTGTTTCCATGCAATTGGCTATGGGAATGTTACCACAGCGGTTCCACATGCAATCACCTAGAGGAGGGCTGCAATTCTTGTAGAGGCCATCAGCTGATCATGAGCATCACTAACAAAACACATGTTGCTGCCTAAACTAAGCAGGTGTAAGTCTCCACATCAAATGCTGAAAAATGTCCACAGGTGGCAAGACAAATCCAAGGAACAAAATATAATCCACAGAGACAAGTTTTATTTCATAAAAACAAGTGGTGTAAGCACTTCCGTCTTGCTTCTGTGAGCAAGACTTCATCAAACAAACAGAACTAATGGAAAATGCAACTATTTAAAGTGTCACATGCTGAACATCAATTAGTTTCTAAAATCAAAAGTTACAGATATTTAAAAACATTTCAAAATAAATACAAATGCTAAATGAATAAGCATGACTAATAAGCAAGCATGAATAAAACTAACCAAGAATGAACATGCACACTGAGGATGACCTGATTTTAAAAATATTATGAAAAGCTTTTTTTTAAAAACTGTGCTAAATAATTAATTGAAATGCAAAATGAGCAATTAATTTAAAAGAAGCAATTCTTTCAAACGAAATACCCACTAGTAAAATCAATTAATACCCAGCCTGTCAGTTAACTAATATAATACAAAAAATACAAAGAGTATAAAAAAGTAATTCTAGTAAGGTCCAGTGATGTAAACAAACAACAAATGTGCAGAAGAAATGATCAATTACCTCTGCAGACTCTTCAGTTTTAATACACAAGACAAGGAACATAAATCATTTAGTCCTGGAGCATTGGAGGCATTCAATTTTATTTGACAGAGATGACAGTGGGTATGTGCCAGATGGCTATACAAGGCTAGGTGATGGGTATAACTTGGCATCAGGCCACATGACAATGGTCTGCAGTGTGGCTCAGGGGTGTAGTGTCTGGATTGGCCCACACAGGTAGGGTTTTGTATTCACCATCCAGTCACCTGGGTAACTATTGTGAGTGGCCATTACTATGCATTGCTTGCCTTGTATGTGTTTTTTAGTCCATGACATGGACAGTGTCTGGGATGTGCACACATCCCAAATGCATGTACAGTGACATGTGGAACTGTTCCTGGGGTGTCTGGCCCATGTTGTGTACACAAATTGTTATCATCAGATGTGCCAATCCTGGCCTCATGTGGCAGGAACCCATAATGGATAGCAGGTTGACCCTGTACCTACATTTATAGCATGATACAGGTATTCCCTGGTGTCAGTGGCATCTGTCCATACAGGGCATGTGTTTACGGCATGGTATGTCCTTTGTGGGTCACATTTGATGGCACCACAGGTGTTGCAGGTGTCCAGTGGGGAACATAGTGAAGGTGCACTGTCTGCATGTACGTGCCTATTATACAGATGGATAGGGTGCCATGCCATCTGTAGTCCACTGCAATCACACCATGGTTACTATCTGTGGGCAATATACAGGGTACTACCAACATAGCGGTTGTTGCCTAGGCAAGTGTGTCTGTGTATGAGGCATGGGTTGAGAGTGTTCTTTGGGTAATACAAGGGTTGCTAACTTTGTTCCCCAGGCCTTGATGTCACATGTAGGGGGTATAGATTTACAGCCCAACCTCTCAGCTAGTTCACATCTGCTATCCCTGTAAGGTGGACATTGTGACATATACTAGGGCCACCATATAAGAAATTTGCAAAACCTGCTTCACAATGACTCCAGTTGTTACACACTAAAACCTCCACACAAGATACAAATGACAAACACAGACACACACACACCTGCCATGTCTGACATTAGAAATCCTACCTAACAAGTTTATTACATTACAGAACTACGCAGTTATAGGATTCACCATGAAGATTACTAAAGTACTCTTTCCACAAAGGTGCATTTCACAGTGAATGACATCAGCAGGCTTGCCAAAGTAGGACATTTGAATTGTAGTGAGAGTGACTAGACTAAAAAGCACTGCTCCCTACACAGGCATAGAAACACACACACAAACATCCACACTCGTCATGTGTGGGAATAGAACCCCTACCAGAGTACTATATCACACTATTGCATTATGCTGTTATAGCCAAGGAGATTACTGGGCTACACCTTTCCTAAAGGTGTATTTCACAGTGAATGACATCAGCAGCCTTGCCAAAGTAGGGCATTTGATTTGTAGTGAGTGTGACTAGCCTAAAAATCATTGCTCCCTATACAAACAAATTAACACACACACAAACATCCACACTTACCATGTGTGGGACTAGAACCCCTACCATAGTTCTATATCATACTACACCATTACACTGTTATAGGATGCACCACGGAGACTACTGGGCTACACTTTTCCCAAAGGTGTATTTTACAGTGAATGACATTAGAAACCTTTCCAAAGTAGGGCATTTGATCCGTAGTGAGTGTGACTAGCCTAAAAAGCATTGCTCCCTACACAAATACAAACATCCACAGCTGACATGTGTGAGACTAGAACCCCTATCAGCGTTCTATATCACATGACAACATTATGTTATAGGATGCGCCATGGACATTACTGGGCTACACCATTCCCAAAGGTGTATTTCACAGTGAATTACATCAGTAGCTATGCCAAAGTAGGGCATTTGAATTGTAGTGAGTGTGTCTAGCCTAAAAAGTATTGCTTCCTATACAGACAGAGACACACAAACACACACACACACACACACACACACACACACACACACACACACACACACACACACACACACACATACACACACACACACACACAAAATTGCCATGTCTGGGAGTAGAGCTTCTACCTAACTAGTATATCACATTACAGCATTACGCAGTTACAGGATGCACCACAGAGATTACTGGGCTACACTGTTCCCAAAGGTCTATTTCACAGTGAATGACATCAGCAGTCTTGCCAAAGTAGGACATTTGAATTGTAGTGAGCGTGAGTAGCCTAAAAAGCATTGCTGCCTACAAAGACACACACACACACACACACACACACACACACACACACACACACACACACACACACACACACACACACTTGTGATGTCTGGGATTAGAACTCCTACCTAACATGTTTATTATACTACAGCAGTACACAGTTATAGGGCGCACCACGGAGATTACTAGGCTACATCTTTCCGAAAGGTGTATTTCACAGTGAATGACATCAGCAGCCTTGCCAAAGTAGGGCATTTGAATTGTAGTGAGTGTGACTAGCCAAAAAAGCATTGCTCCCTACACAGACAGAGACACACACAGTTGCCATGTCTGGGATTAGAACTCCTACCTAGCTAGTTTATCACACTACAGCAGTACACAGTTATTGGATGCACCACAGAGATTTCTGAGCTACATCTTTCCCAAAAGTGTATTTCACAGTGAATGACATCAGCAACCTTGCCAAAGTATGGCATTTGAATTGTAGTGAATGTGACTAGCCTAAAAAGCATTGCTCTCTACATAGACAGAGATACACAAACACAGTTGCCATGTCAGGGAAAAGAACTCCTACCTAATTAGTTTATTACACTACAGCAGTACGCAGTTATACGATGCACCACTGAAATTACTGGACGGCATCTTTCCCAAAGGTGTATTTCACAGTGAATGACATCAGCAGCCTTGCCAAAGTAGGGCATTTGAATTGTAGTGAGTGTGACTAGCCTAAAAAGCATTGCTTTCTATATTCTATACACACACACACACACACACACACACACACACACACACACACACACACACACACACACACACACACACACACAAGCACACAGTTGCCATGTCTGTGATTAGAACTCCTACCTAACTAGTTTATCACACTACAGCAGTACACAGTTATAGGATGTGCCATGTAGACAACTGGGCTACACTTTTCCCAAAGGTGTATTTCACAGGGAATTTCATCAAGAGCCTTGCCAATGTAGGGCATTTGAATTGTAGTGAGCATGTCTAGCCTAAAAAGCATTGCTGCCTACACAGACAAAGACACACACACACAAGTACGCACACACAGTTGCCACATCTGGGATTAGAACTCTTACCTAATAGTTTATCACACTACAGCAGTGCATAGTTATAGGACATGCAACGGAGATTACTGGGCTGCATCTTTCCCAAAGGTGTATTTCACAGTGAATGACATCAGCAGCTTTGTCAAAGTAGGGCATTTGAATTGTAGTGAACATGACTAGCCTAAAAATTGCTCCATCTACAGACAGAGACACACACACACACACACACACACACACACACACACACACACACACACACACACACACACACACACACACACAGTTGCCATGTCTGGGATTAGAACTCCTACCTAACTAATTTATCACACTACAGCATTATGCAGTTTTAGAACATGCCACAGGGATTACTGGGCTACTCCATTCCAAAAGGTGTATTTCAAAGTGGATGACCTTAGCAGGCTTGTTGTAGTAGGGCTATGGGAAGGGCAGTGTATGTGCATGGGCCATAACCCATTCATCTAGAGGTTGACACA
The DNA here is from genome assembly GCF_019279795.1 of Protopterus annectens. Taxonomy (NCBI): domain Eukaryota; kingdom Metazoa; phylum Chordata; order Ceratodontiformes; family Protopteridae; genus Protopterus; species Protopterus annectens. The sequence goes on from NC_056726.1 coordinate 1,933,426,233, forward strand.
CCACATGCAGGCACACACAGGGTTATATTCCGCAGGTACATGTATACAGCTGCTAGATGACTACTCCCTTGTACAGTCATGTTGCACAGCTAGCACTTGCACCACATAGTCTGTAATGCTGACGGATACCAGTGGCTAATTTCTACAGTGAGTGACATTTACACATCATGTGGTTGTAGCCATTTGGCTCTGTGCTGGGTGAGCCAGGCCTCATGATGGATGGTTCTTTGTCATAGTCACTTTTTTCCACACATCTATGTATGTCTACATTTTGCTTATTATAGTGTGTTGTCCTTGGATATATGTCTGTATTCCTATCCACTGTGTGTGCAAAGCATGACTGGTGCATACTGAGGAGTGTATGCACTAACATCTGCAACTGTGAGATATGTATGGTCCACTGTTGTTTGCAGACATGGGCTTCATTTCTTTTAGTGTGTGAGCATGCCCAGTATGACCTTTCAGTATGTTGTTTTCTGACATTACCATCATTCCTTTAAGTGTGTGAGCATGCCCAGTATGCCCTTCTGTATTGAATGTGTGGATCCATTCCAGGTAGTTTGTACGCTAATGCAAACTTTTGTGTTGTACACCTACAGGTAGCAAACTGTTTCTGCAGGGTATCCGTAAATCATTTGGCAATATGGGGACAAACTGTGCAGGGGATAGTGCGTACTGTAGGTGATTGTGTCTGTGCTGCTTCTGCTACATGGTACTGCTGTTAGCAGAGATATTCAGACATGTGTACTGTTATACACTGTGATGTTTTATGTCCTCATGCACTGACAGGTGTCTATTCTTTCTCACAGTGATGTCTTGGGGGACAAGGGTGAATGCAGCTGTGTCCAGTATTGTAGGCAGATGCCTACATATTCATGGTAAGTTATGCTATTCTGGAGGGGAGCTGCAGACACTTACTGCTGGGTCTGTGTATCTGGTTCAGCAGCTTGGTACAGTGCTGGCAGAGGATCCCATAAATGTACATCCATCGACATGACTGTATGGCCTTATCTTGCTGTGGCAATACCTCACAGCTGTACAGATTCACACAGGTTACCCAGCGGCAGGGGCCATGAGTCAGGACATTACTCCTATTGTGGTGTACGGGCAGGTATGTAGCAACCCATTTATGTGTTTGCAGCCAGAGATAGTGTGTGCACACAGCCGTGTGTCGGATCTAGCACATTCCATGCTGCCCATGCTCCCACCCCCCCATTATTCTACCCTCTTCCATACATTATGCATACATTCTCTGATACTTTCCCTAAGGTTATCACTTCATCACAGCTGTGTTTTGGTGTTGGTCCACAGTTCATGCAGTGTGACATGGTGGACGTGTTACTGTGGTTTGTCCACATGGCCTTGCATATGGCTTATATGGAGTGTGTTATGTTGTTATTTGCATGTCCATGACATAACATACATTGGCAGTACATGTGAGACACAGGCCTTTGGCAGAGGCCTGTAGGCCATTTGGTCTTGATGGGGGCCAGCTGTGGCAGGCTGTTGCATTCTGTCAGTCCTACAGTCTCAGACCGCCATACAGTATATTCCAGTGGGGTGACAGGGTAGGTGTGCTAGGTATTCATGCCAATACTTTCTATCAGTCTTAATCACCTTTTGTGAATGCTGGCAGGGTGCTACCTACAGCTAGGGACACACCTGCATGGGACACCTGCACTGCATGCTGCATTCTTTTGCTATTGCCATATACAGGTGGGGTCATATTGTACCCATTCCCCACAACAGGGATACGACCAGAGAGGTACTTGTGGGTGGTGTTTGGGTGAGCTGGGTGCATATGTGCTATGGACACTACTTGTATCTTATACACAGATATGCATGGGGGGTGTTGGGGCACTTGTACCCCTGCAATAACACTTGCCATTCTTATACTCTGCTCCAGGGTAATCCCCAGACTGTGCGCAGAACTTGTCATTCTAAGTGTAATGAACATTAGGATGTTGAGCTGTAGGGTGTTGTTAAACTTTATGATTGATATAAAGTTTTTATATGATTTACTATCAAAATGTGGAAAGTCACTTAATGGAAACTAAGATGGCCGAATGCATGTTTTCCAGTTTCCATAATGCCGATCTGGAAGTGTTCAAATAATCATTAGCAAATGGTTGTGTGGCATTCACTAGTATGGGATCGATGTTCAAATAACTGATCACACTACAGTGGGGATCGGGAAGTTTACCCTTTTCTTTACTGTAGTGTGATTTCTGAGTTGGAATATATGATATGCAGGGGGTGTAAGGGGTGCGTTTGCAAAGTCCAAGCTATAAAGTAAGTTGCTCCTCCTGTCTTAACTTACAGTTTTGGACTGATTGAAGGTGTTGGATTGGTTGGACAAGAAAACCTCAAGGGCAGCACAAAGCAATGTGCTGAACTAGTGGTTAATGGTGCCAGGTTGTTACAGTATTTTTAGATATGTTTTATTTGACATACAATTTATATTTATTGTCATTTTACGCAGTGTATAAAAGTAGTTAAAACTTATTTAGTGTACTGTCAGTTTAAATTGTTATTGCTTTTTCAGAGTTTGGCGCCAAAACAGGCTATTTAAACCTTCCAGATCCACCTTGTTGTTGTTCTGAGGAAGTCTGGTTATATTCAGATGAAAGTGCTTAACCTTTGAAGTTCGGTGGTTGTTTTGTCTTGTTTTACAATAAATTTCGTTCTTCCAGTTCGAGCCGAGGATTTGGTCAGTTTGTCTCAGCTATTACACCAGGCATTCGTGGGTGTTTTTTATACAGTTGCTTGTGGTTTTACATAAATACAGTTGCAAGTATAGAAAATTCTTGGAAAACCGCATGTTTATCAGGTCAAATACAGGAATGGTTAAGGAGAGGTGAATTTAAACCAAAAGATGAAAGGTTAATATTAGCGGCCCAAGATAGTGGACTACATACATGTTGGTTAGCGGCCCAAGATAGTGGACTACATACACGTTGGTTTACAAAGTCCATTCAACATGTGGGAGAAACAGACAAATATGAGTTTTATAAAACAGAATTGGAAACAGTCACACATTTTGTTGCTGGTTGTGATAAACTAACAGCAAAAGGACTGTATACTTACAAGAATAAAAATCTGACAAGACTGTTGCATTGGGGATTGTGAAACACACTAGTCATAGGTGACTTGATAGTGAGGCACACTGATGTCCCACTCACTAGGTTGAATAAAGAGAAAGTTACAGTCAACTGCTTGTCAGGTGCCAGGATCTGTCACATAACACACAAACTCAGGTCCCTCAACAACAGGTACAAATATGACTCTGTCATTGTACATGTGGGTGTGAATGACCTGAGATGTACCTCCCTGGACTACATGAAAAGAGACATGGAGAAGCTCTCAGATTATTTAGCCCAGACGGGTATGACCCTAGCCCTTAGTAGCCTCCCACCATCACCCAGAATGATACCACAGTACAAGGAGAAAATGATTGATTTCAACAGTTGGCTAAGTTTCTGGTGTCATTCTAAGGGGATCCAGTATCTGTCTGCCTGGGATGACATGACTGACAGACCTAGATGCTTTGCCAAAGATGGCCTGCATCTGTCACCCCTGGGCTTCCGGATACTGGCCAAGGCTCTTGCCACCCCTATAGTGTCTTTTTTAGGCAGTGTTCCAAAGACCAAATTACCACTGTAACAGCTACAAACAAATGCAGTCTGAGGGTCATGCTGCTCAACGCTAGAAGTCGAAATCTCAAAATGCACTCGCTCAAAGCACTTCTTAAAATGAAGAACATCGGTATTTGTGCTGTAACAGAGACCTGGTTCAAGGAAGCAGATAGTAACCCTGCATTACCAGGCTATAACTCTTTCCATACCTTCCAGCCCCAGAACTTGGACCGAAGCTCCAAAGGCGGTGGTGTTTCCATACTCATAAAGGATGCGTACACCTCCAGACTGGTAGCCCAACATGATGCATCAGAGATACTTCAGGTGCAGCTAACATTGGGTAAGACAGCAATTCAGGTTGTATCCTGCAATAGGTCCCCAACCATGACCCAAGACTCACATTCCACGTTCCTCAGCACACTGGAGAATATTAGGGTCCATCCTAACACTCTCATTCTGGGCAACTTAAACTACCCTTCCATGTACTGGGAAACCTACTCATGTACCAATACACTTGCCCAATGTTTCCTGGAATTTATTAATTCCAATGCCCTGAAACAGCTCATTCTTACCCCCACTAGAGGAAGCAACATCCTTGACCTGGTCATTACTAACATGGGTTTCCATTGCTCTGTACCAATAGTCAACTCTTCCCTGGTTAGATCCGACCACAAACTAATCATCTTGGAAATCCACATCCCACCCACCCCCCCTTGCAAAGGTAGCCATCATGAAAAACTTTTCCAAAGCTAATGTTGGGCTCCTAAAAACAGAGGTGGCCAACTTCACGGCACCCATACAATTGGAGAACAGCTGCATGACTGCCGAATCATACACAGATGCCCTGTAGGAACATGTACACAAATGCATGGCTCTCGCCATACCCAATAGAACCAAGACGCTCTCCTTCAAAAAAAGGAAGCAAATCTGGTGGTCCCCTGCCATAAGCAAACTCTACAACAGAAGAAGGAAACTGATGAGAAATAAGTTGAAGTCCCAAGACTGGAAAATCTCACTTATCTGCCTCAACAAAAAGTTGAGATCCCTCATCAAATCCTCTAAAGCTCGCTATGAAAACAGAATTGCAGCAGATAGTAAAGAAGACCACAAGGCCTTCTATAGTTATGTACAGAATCTCCATGATAATACCCAGATTTGCTCAGAGCTGTTGCACAATGGCACCTCCTATACCTAGCCAACAGATATTGCCAATATACTGGCTGACAGATTCAGTGCCAACTTTACCCCCCACCACCAAAGGAACAGTTACAATACCAGTAGATTGCCAGGCACCCAGTATTACTGCTGTACAGGTTAAAACAGCACTGTCCAAGGCCAAGAATACAGCTTCTATGGGACCTGACAATATCCTTGGCTGTGTTCTACATGAACTACAGAGTAAACTGGCACCTCACCTGTGTGCCCTGTTCAATCACAGCCTCATCTCAGGCTTTGTTCCTAGTGAATGGCGCATTGCTATAGTCATCCCTCTCCACATATGAGAAGTGACTACAGACCCTGGGAACTATTGCACCATTAGCCTGCCAAGTCTGATATGCAAAGCTATGGAACACATCATCATGGACCTAATAAACAAAGATATATGGAACCTCCAAACTCTGGATTCCACACAGTTTGGTTTTGTGAAGGGTAGATCATGCCTGCTCAACCTGGTTGACTTCTTTGAGTCAGTCACCAGAACTGTGGATGAAGGCAAGGTGGTTCATACAGCCTACCTTGATGTGGCCAAGTCCTTTGATACCATTCCTCACTCAGGAATCATAGAAAAACTCACTAAGCTAGGCATCATCCCCTATATCACTAGGTGGGCTGCAAACTGGCTCACAGATAGAACCCACAGTGTGAAAGTAGCTGACTACAAGTCAGACTGTCGACCAGTCATGAGTGGAGTCCTAGAGGGTTTGGTCCTGGGTCCTCTCCTGTTTGGTATCTACTTCTCTGAAGTTCAGGCCAGCATGAAGAGACTGGCTGACAAAGTTCACAGATGATTGCAAGCTGGGAGCCATAATTAACTCCCCAAATGATGTTCACATCCTACAGAAAGGCCTCACTGAGACAAATGACTGGTGTCAGAACCATGGGTGTAAGCTCAATGCCAAAAAATGTGTAGTCATCCCCTTTGGAAAAAACTTGGTTCTCATGAATTATCACATCGACAGTAATCCATTGAACACAGAAGGCATCATAAGAGTTCTGGGAACATAGGTTGACAGCAACCTCCCTTTTGACAACCACATTGCCACTGTGGTCAGGAACACAATAAACAGGACATGCTGGAGGGATAGATTCCTATCCCAGAGACTTCCCATACTCTGGAACAGGCTACCCATCTATGTCAAGCAAAGTTCTTCATTAGCACTCTTCAAGAAAAATCTTGATGAGTGGATGGGAAACAAGAAATACACCCTGGGGATCACTTCTGTGTCTCTGCTCATCAGTGGCACAGGAAAATAACTTTATTGGGTGGCGTAAGCCAGAGAACCTTGTTGGCTAGGCTTGCATAGGCCCTTGGGCCGATAGCCTAGTACCTACCTATGAACATATGAACCTATGAACCTATGAACATCTCATTACTAAGGGTTTTGCATCCAGGAAGAAAGAGGTCATTGTCTCCATCTACTCTTCCCTCATTAGGCCAATCATTGAGTACAATGCCCCATTTGACATGTACCTGACTAGACATCTACAACAACTGAAGAGGCTGCAAAAATACCTCACAAAGAGTATCTTAGGCCTTAAACACTTGTCCTATATGGACAGACTCAAAAAACTCCAGCTATTCTCTGTCTCATATCACCTACTTAAAGGCGATCTCTGCTTGACTTACAAAGCCATGTCTGACCCAGCTCTGTTAGAAATGCTACATCTAATGAAATCACAATCCCTCCACACTACACACTCCAGAGACCTCATCCTCATTTCCACAATCAACAGAACAAGCTGGAGGGACACGTTCATAACCCAGAGACTGCCAATGCTATGGAGTAGACTTCCCATTCATGTCAAGCAGAGCACCTCACTGGGCCTCTTCAAGAGAAATCTTGATTAGTGTATTGGAAATAGAAAAGGCTCCAGGACCATTAGCCTAGTACACACCTATGAACCTGTGAACAATTACAATACTGAAGTAGCTGAAAAACACTGGAAATATGAGCCACAAAATATTATAGAAAATGATGAAGTTTATATCACATGGGATCACCCATTACCAGGCATTCAAAAAATAGATCCGAGAAAACCAGATATAGTACTCCAAAGACAACAAAAGTAATATCGACCATTGAAATTGCTAGATCCAGTGACTACAGTATCTTACCTATAGAGATACACAAAGTCATAAAATACCAGAGTCTGCAGGCAGAAATGAGAGCAGTTTGGAAGAAGGATGTCCAAACAGTTCCAATAATAGTAGGAGCAACAGGTCTTATAAAAAAAGGTTCTACAACCATACTTAGATATGTTAACTATACATGTAACTCTGTATGACTTGCAGAGTGAGTCATTACTGGACACATTGCAGGTTCTGCAATGTAATGAAACAATATTAATTTAATGAACTTTAAACATACTTTGACTTAGGAATGTGGTCCATTCCTGTCATGGTATTAAAAACCCAAAAGACTTGGAGAAATTAAAAAGGAACAACTACTTACTCCTGAAACAAATACTTTATGTGAGAGATGTAGTTAAACTATGAAATTGTAGGCAGGACTCTCACATGCGGGCAAAGTGAATGCCAAACAGGTTGTCAGGACACACATGCTTCCCACACTAAATAAGGACATGACACATATGCAGATGTACTCACTAGTAACTTACCAAAAGATCAGAAGCCTTCCAAATGGAAACTGCTTACAGACATAACAATGCAAAAGGTAACCACAACATAATAACACACGCACCAGTGCCTCAAAATTAAGCCCATATGTTATAACACCACAAAACCAAATGTAATGGTCATAAGTGACTCCATTGTGAGACACACAGATGTTCCCTTCACCAGGCTGGATAAGGAGTGGGTTATGATTAGTTATCTGTCAGTTGCCAGGATTCATCAAATCACTCAAGCACTCAAGTCACTCAACCACAGGTACCAGTATGACTCTGGCATAGTCCATATGGGGGTGAATGACTTGAGACATACCTCACTGGACTATTTGAAGAGAAACATGACTGAGCTTTCAGATTATGTGCCAAAGGCAGGTATAAGCCAGGCCATAAGTAGCATTCTATCTTCTCCAAGGATGATGCCACAAAACAAACAAAAAAAAAATGATTGACATTAACAATTGTATTAGCTTTTGGTGTTATTCCAAGGGGATCCAATATCTATCAGCCTGGGAAGACATGGTCCACACTGCTTTGCCAGAGAGTTCTGCACCTTTCTTCTCTAGGCTTTCAGATAATGGCAAAAGTATTAACCAACCCTATTGTGCCTTTTTTAAGGAGTGTCAAAATAACCAGCCTCCTAACATAAGAAAATCCTCTCTAGATAAACTCAAGGTACTGCTGTTTAATGCTAGGAGTCTAAATAAGAAACAAACTGTACTCCCTGGAAGCACTCCTTACTTTGGAAGATGCTGACATCTGTGCAGTCACTGAGACATGGATCAAATTAAAGGAAAATATTCCAGCCATGCAGGGCTAAAATGTCTTCCATGCATTTAGACCACAAACTGAGCATGAAAGAACCGAAGGAGAAGGTGTATCCATCTTCAAAGGAGGAGGTGTATCCATCTTCATTAAGGATAAGTACACTTTGAAACTGATCAAACAGCATGACTGTCTTGAGCTAGTCCATGCCCAATTAACCATAGGCAAAGCCCCCTCCTGCATCATAGCTAGCTATAGGTCCCCATCATGAAACAGGAAAAGCATATCACATACCTGAACTAACTGGAGTCACTTGCCATACAGCCCAACACCTTAATCATGGGTGATTTTAATTATCCTACCATCAAATGGGAAACATATATGACTACAAGCATGCTCAGATGTTCTTGAACTTTATTAATGCAAATGCCCTAGAACAGCTAGTCAGAACACCCACAAGAGGCTCAAATGTCCTGGACATAGTATTCACTAACATGGGAGAGCAATGCCCCCCCCCCTCCACCCCCTTGTGATCTCCTACCTAGTAAGATCTGACCATAAATCAGTCTCGTTCGATGTAATTATAAGACGAGATACATCACCAAGCTCAAAAATGCTTAAGAATTTTTCTAAGACAAGTTACCTCCTACTAAGGGATGGTATAAGAAGTTTCAAAGCCCCCATGAACACAGATAAGATGTACTCCTATGCAGAGGTATACACCAATGCCCTGTATACCCACTTAAGCAGGTGTGCAGAACTGGCTGTACCTGACTGGATTAAAACCAGGTCTTTCCAAAAAAAAACAAGCCAACCTGGCTATACAACAAGAGAAAGAAACTAATGTCCAAGATCAAAAAGGAACTGGCTCAGCAGAGGAAAAATATCCTTCTCTAGCTTAAACAAACAAATTAGAGATCTTGTCAAGTTCTCCAAAGATATTTACAAATCAAAAATAGCCTCCCTAGCTAAGAATAATTGTAAGGCATTATTTAACTTCTTCTGAAATCTAAAAGAGGAAACTTAGCCCCCCCCCCCATCCCCTCCTGTCATACCCCAAAGTATACCTGCCACCATTCCTCAGTCAATTATCTCAAGAGAGCAGGTCATCTCAGTGCTCTCCAAGGTGAAAAAGATCGTACCAATGGGACCAGACAATATCCCAGGTTGCCTTTTAAGCAACTTAAAACATGACCTAGGTGAAGGTATAAATGCATTCCAAGCCTCACCCCAAGCTGAAAGTGATAAATACACCGAAGCTTACAATAAATCCCTGTACAATCACTTACATAACTGTATAAACTCAGCTGTATCAGATAGACTCAAAGTCAGAGCCCCAGGTAAAATCAAGCTGCCATGGTGGACTTCCAGCATCAACAAACTCTACAATAAATGCAAAATGTTGGTGTCCAAGAAAACAAAGACAGGGACCCAACAATGGAGAAACACCCTCCTCAGCCTTAACAGGCAAATAAGATAACTTGTCAAGTCTTCCAAGAGCTCCTTTGAGAGAAAACTAACAAGTATATGGCCAAGAATAACCATAGGGCCTTTTACAGCTATGTATGTAACCTAAAGGATAGGACGAAAGCATGTGCAGAACTGGTGGCCAATGGTAACACAAACACTGACCCCACAGAGATAGCAGATAGGTTTTGTGAAACTTTCACTACGTTATCCCTTCCTAACTTACAACAAGCTCTCCCCCGAACTCTCCCCCCACCTTACATATCTTAAGAGAAAGTCATCAAAGTCCTGTCTAAGGCTAAGAACACAGCATCTATGTGAACAGATGACATCCCAAGCTGTCTTCTAAACAGGTTAAAACATGAACTAGCATCACCACTAAGTACCCTTTTCAATCATAGCCTAACCACAGGCTTTGTTCCTGCAGAATGGAGAACAGCTACAGTTATTCCCCTCCACAAAGGTTGCCTAGAAACAGACCTAGGAAATTACAGACCCATAAGCCTGACCAGACTCGTCCATAAGGCCATGGAACGTATCATTATGGACATCATAAATAAAGACATAAGTGACCTCCAAACCCTGGATCCTACCCAATATGGCTACATAAAGGGCAGATCCTGCCTGTTAAATCTGGTGGATTTCTTTGAAAGTGTGACTAAGGCCATTGATGAGGGCAAATCTGTGCACAGTATACCTCTACTTACCAAAGGCTTTCAACACAATCTCACATTCAGGCATTAGCAACAAACTTAGCAAACTGAATGTAAACCCCTTCATTCTAAGATGGGTTGCAAACTAGCTCAGAAACCGGGCACACACCCTATCAATGCGGGTGACTCCACATCAACCAACAGACCTGTTACCAGTGGGGTGACACAGGGGTCATTACTGGGCCCCCTACTGTTTGGTATATACTTCTCAGACGTTCAGGTCAAAACTAAAGGGTTGTGGCTGACCAAGTTTGCAGACAACTGCAAACTAGGTGCAATCATTAAATCCCCAGATGATGTCAGTATACTCCAGGATGGTCTCACACAGACCAACGACTGGGGCATTAGTCATGGTCTCAAACTGAATGCCAAAAAATGTGTCATCATTCTCTTTCACACAAACAATGTCCCTTCACACTATCAAATTAATAACAATACCCTAAGTACCCATGAAATGGTAAGTGACCTGGTGTCACAGGTTGACCGTGACCTTAACTTGTACCACCACAAGTCTACTGCTGTAAGGAAATCTTTCCACGTATCTCACTTAATTAGCAAAGACATTGCCTTGATAGCAAAAGAAGTTATAACCCCCTATACTCGGCACTTATCAAGCCCATAATTGAGTATAATGCCCCATTTGGTATGTACCTTACTAAGCATCTGCAGCAACTAGAAATGCATCTGAGGTTTCTAATAAAGAAGATCAAGAGCCTCCAGCATGTGCTTTACACAGACCAACTAAAATTCCTGTCACTATACACCATATCATATAGCCTTCTTAGGGGAAACTTATGCCTGGCCTACAGAGCAACCCAAGACCCAAACCTAATTAACTTACTGCATATCCATAAATCAAATGGGTCTAGGGCTACCCATTCCAAGGACTTAAATATGACCTGTGACTTAAATAGGACATGCTGGAGGCACAGACTTATCTCCCAGTGACTGCTCCATCTTTGGAATGGGCTACCAATGCATGTGAAACAGAGCACCTCTATGATTCTGTTCAAGAGAAACCTGGATGAGTGGTTAAGGCACCACAAATTCTTGCCAAGGTTAGTGCCCACTACCCTTCTGGACATGGGTAGTCATCACTAAAAGCAATCTTGGATATTGACTATTACCTTTACTTTATTACATTGGGTTGAAATAGCTAGGCTTAAAATGACCTCTGGGTCGATAGCCTAATAATCTCCTATGATCCTATTTTCCTAGTAGACCCACTTAAATCCCTGTTTAACCATAGCCTGAGAACTAGCTATGCTCCAGCAAAATGGAGGACAGCAACAGTTATCCCTCTGTACAAAGGGGGACCAACAAACAACCCTTGGGGAATTATAGGCCCATACGCTTGACTAGCCTCATATGTAAGGCCATGGAAAGAATCATTATAGTGTCCCAAGATGGTGGACTATATACACGTTGCTTTACAAAGTCCATTGAATATGTGGGAGAAATGACAAATGTAGGTTTTATAAGACAGAATTAGGAAAAAGTCACACATTTTGTTGTCGGTTGTGATATACTAATGGCAGAAGGCCTGTATACTGAAAGGCATAATAATGTGGCAGTACTGTTGCATTGGGGATTGTGCAAACATTATAATATTGAAGAGTTGAAAAAACACTCGAAACATAAGCCACAAAGCATCATGGAAAATGATGACATTTATAATCAAATGGGATCATCCATTACCAAGAGTTCAAAAATAGATACAAGAAAACTAGATATAGTAGTCCATGAAAAGAAGACAAAAGTAGCATTAATCATTGAAATTGCTGCACCCAGAGACTACAGTGTCTTATGTACAGAAAGACATAAAGTCATAAAATACAAGGATTTGCAGGCAGAAATGAGGGGAATGTGGAAGAAAGATACCCAGACAGTTCCAGTAGTAGTAGTAGTAGTAGTAGTAGGAGCAGCAGGTCTTATAAAAGACAATTTACAATCGTACTTAGATGTTACTGATACATGTATCACAATGCAAACTGCAGAAGGAGTCATCACTGGGCACATTTGGGTGTTGCAAAGAGTAGTTCTGGCTAATATCAAAGACTGAAATATTACTAATTTATGAACTGAAATCATACTTTGACTTATGAATGGGGTCCATTCCTGTAATAGTATTAGAAACCCAAAAGACTTGGAGAAGTTAAAAAAAGAGTGAGACCTTATTAACAAGGACATAAATAATCTCCAAACTCTGGACCCAACACATTTCAGATTCATTAAAGGTAGAGCATGCCTGTTAAACAAGGTTGACATATTCAAGAAAGTCACCAAGGCCCTGAATGAGGGAAATACCACCTATCTTGACCTAATCAAAGCATTTGACACAATGTTCCACTCTGGTATTATAAAGAAACTCTCCCAATTGGGAATTAACCCCTACATTACCAGATGGGTAGCCAACAGGCTCACCGACTGGACACATAATGTCAAAGTGGGTTACTTCACCTCTAGCAAAAGACCAGTCACCAGTGGTGTAACATGGGGTTCTATGCTGGGCCTCTTATTGTTTGGTATTTATTTCTCAGATGTCCAGGCAAACTTGGATGGCCTGTAGCTATCCATGTTCACTGATGATTGCAAATTTGGAGAAATCATTGCGGCACCAATGATGTTAATATAATGTAGACAGGGTTAACTCAAATGACTGGTGCCAAAGCCATGGAGTAAGGCTAAATACAAAAAAATGTGTTATTATTCCCTTTGGGAAAACATTATAGACAGCACCCCCCTAAGCGTTGACCCAGTGGTACATCATCTGAGTTCTCAGGTTGATAGCAATTTGAACTTTGACCACCATGTATACGCAGTAGTAAGGAAATCCTCTATGCGGCACATCTTATAAGTAAAAGAATTGCATTTAGAACTAAGGATGTTATAATTCTATTATACACAGCTCTCATCACACCAATAAATGAGTACTATGCTCCCTTTTGCATGTACCTCACCAGACACCTGCAACAACTGGAGATACCACAGAGCTTTTTCACCAAGAAATTGCAGGGTACACAAAGCAAGTCTTACATGGAACGACTGAAAGCCCTGCCATTGTATTCTGTCTCCTACAGGTTGTTATGGGGTGACCTGTGCCTAGCTTACAAGGCATTCTGTGACCTGACCCAGATGCAAATGCTAGACATTTGTAAATCAAACTGCATGACGGTCACTCACTCCAGGGATCCTGACATAGCCTCTGACATGAATAGGTCATGTTGGAGAGATAGATATATCTCCCAGCAACTGCCACTTCTCTGGACAAGGCTTCCAATTCATGTAAAACAGAGCCCCTCCTTGACCTTTTTCAAATGCATCCTAGAACAATGGATGGGTGACTGCACATTCACTCCTGGGGTGGAGCCCATGTCCCTCCTGGAGAGAGGAAGTTGTTATTAACTACCATAGACCCTTACCACTGCAAACTTCACACACCTAACCACCGACAATTGGGACAACTCGGGATAAATATGACTAGGCTTGTAAAGGCTCCAGGCCTGTTAGCCTAGCAAACTCTTATTGAAACTATGAAACCCTAGACAACTGCAGGATGGAGAGGTGCACATACACACACATGCAAATCCACATGCACACACACAAACACACACAGAAACACACACCCACACCAATCTATCCAGCCTCTCACACATGACAGAGAATGTAATCTAGCAGGATACTTGTGAAATACACACGCACACACACACACACACACACACACACACACACACACACACACACACACACACACACACACACACACACACACACAAACACACACACACTCTCAGAGCACAAGCATGGAACACACTTGTGGGCCATTTCAAGAATGGCAAATTCACTAACAGCATGCCTTTAGAATGTTGAGTAGGGGTGGCTTAGTTTCCAACGAAAACTTACTCTGAAACAGGGAGGCATAAGATTCTACACAGGAGGCTGCTAACTGAAAACAGACTGAAAAAACAGGTGCTGTTGGGCAATAATAATAAATGATGTGTCATTGTGCTGCCCCCAATTCAAAAAACATTATTTTTAAATTAGTCAGAAGAAGCAATGTATTGATTTTTTCCTTCTTTATCTTTAAGGAGTGAACATAGGATACCATAAAAAGACCCTTCTTTGCACATTTCATGACAGTATGATTGCAATGAGTCCTCCTTCTGGTACCTGCAGCTCTACCTACCTGGCCCTTTTCTATAGTCATCCCATTATTTTGCTTCCAAAAGAAAATGCAAGACAGCAGAATTTAATAATTTCTATATCACAAGAATTACTGCTGATAATGACTATTCATTTGTGCTAAACCAAAAATAAAAGAAACAATTCAAGCACATTATAAATGTGGCTGAATAATATCATGCTGAGTCTACTTTGTGCATCCTCAGTAAAGGCATACTTGAATTCAGGATTCCACTCCACAAAAGATCTCTTAAATCATTCCATCACATGAGTCTAAGGACATAGTCCTCCCAGAGCTAAAAGCAACAGGACATCAGTCTGATATTTACAACTCCATTTCAGAAGTACATATGGTGTCCTGGCAGGATCAGTCCCCACCACAGCAACTGCTACAGCTTTATCTATGCTAATCTGAATAACTGTCACAGGTGTTAAGTTTCATTTATTTTTATATATTTATTTTCTTGCACAGTGAAACAACTCAAAGCCATTAAACGAGGATGAAAGGGCATACAGAGAGAAGGTGGCATCTCTGATCAGTTGGTGGGAGAAGAACAACTTTGACCTGAAAGTAAGCAAGACCAAAGAGATTATCATCAACTTCATGAAAAGGACCACAAACCACCCAGTGCTCAGGATCAATGGTGAGAGTGTGGAGAGGGTTAAGAGTACAAATGTCCTGGGTGTATACATATCAGGGGATCTTTTGTGGTCGGGAAATACCAGCCAACCGGTCAAGAAAGCACACAAATGCCTCCACTTTCTCCTGATATTCTCTCCACCTTCTGTAGAGGTGCAATAGAGAGCATCCTCACCTGCAACTTCAAAGTGTGGTTTGGAAGCTGCACAGTTACAGAAAGGATGGTGTTAAAGAGTGGTGAGGGTTGAAGAAAAGGTAACAGGTTCCATTCTTCCAGCAATACAACATCTTTATTCTGCAAGAAGCATCTGAAAGGCCATGAAAATAATACAGGACAACATGCATTCTGCACATGGACTGTTTAATCATCTGGCATTAAGCAGGAGATATCACAGCATCTGCTGCATGACTACAAGATTCAATAACAGTTTCTACCCTACAGTGATTAGACTTCTGAATTCGGAACTAGTCCCAGAGGTCTGGACACATAATAAGTAAAATTTTATTTATTTCTGCAATATATACTTACATATATTCCAAGTAAGTGAAATGTTTATTTATTATATCCATTGTTACTCACTTAAGTGCAATATTAGGCAAATAACATAGGCATTTCAATCTGTAGTGTGTCTTGTTTTACTTTAAATAGGGTAGTTAATTTAACTCAGGGGAGGGTATTCATTTTTTATATGAGTGTTGGTCAATGTCTCTGCTCTCTCTTACATGTATTGGGAGTAGTACTGTATTTGTTAGCTATGTTTTATTTCTCTGCTTGTATGTGTTGTTTCACTTTCCTTGGTAATTTCAAGAATTGAGCAGATGCACGAAATTTCATTTAGGCTACGTGTGTAGTTCTAAATGACAATAAAGTTTACTTTGAATTTGACCTTAAAAGAAGAGGAAAAGCCTTATCCCCCAAGTGGGGGCTTGCCCCCACCTCTGCATAAACTTAATTGAATATACCAACTCTACAGTCACACAGTAGATAGGACAAAGAAAAAAATCACTGATGTGCCCCGTGGAGCCACAAATGCAAGCATATGCTGTTTTGACCAACCAAGCTAGAAAAAAGAAAATTGTTTTGCAATATTTATGTTTAACGGAGGACTTTATCTCTGACGGTGAAGTTGTTTTTCTGCATTGTGTTTTTGTTTTTACCACTGGAGAGCATGGCTGTGGGATAGAATATCGAACTTGATTTTAATCCGGGAAGAAACAGTGCTATGATGGAGAAAGAATCATTTGCGAAGTTTGTTCGCATGGACACTAATCCACTATTATTTTTGGAGTTTGATAGAGATACTCAGAATGAAGATATTATTGATTATGATCTGCAGGAGTATTTAAAGCTCTGTAGAGAATTTGAGGATGCTTTGATTAGACTAAAGAAAAATCAATGGCAGAGAAGGCACTTACAGGCTTGTCTGCATTTTAACGTCATACCTCATGGCCTTAGATTGGTCAAGATGCCAACATACGATGGTTTATATCTGGAGTTGCTGGCATGTTGGCAGCAGCTTAACATGGATACGAGCTTTGGATATATCAAATTATTGATTGACCACTCTATGGATATATAGAAGGGCCTGTTGGATGGGCTAGATGGATTGGGAAAAAGTATATATGAGCACTTCTCCCATATAGCTGCTGATAAAATCATGGAAGAGGCAATTTTACATGCCTCTTTGGTAGATAGAAAACTGTAGCTGTAAAAGACCTCTATGTTGGAGTGGGACATTAAAGATTTTAATGCTAGTAATATCTTCTCTTGGCCGAGAAGACCAGAGAACTCTAAATTACATGATAATCATAAAAGGGCAGTAGAGATGGAAACTGCACTTAAATACTCAACAAAGGCGGGGTCAGCAGTTACAAAAAGTAGTGTTACTGCTATGCAGGATGTTGAGAAAGAGGTGGAGACTGTTGAAGTGTGAGCACAGATACATCAGGAAGCTGTGATGGCTTCTTCAAGTAACACTAATAGGGAGAAGGTGATGAGACCGAAAGAAGGGCACAAACATGTAGCAGGTAATAGCAAAGGTTTTTTAACATCACCTCTCCCTATATCGAATCCAAAGGAGCGACATAGATCCGAGAGCTGAGGCCAGAAGTGTCATAAGTATTCAAACAATTGGAACAGTGCCCCATTGGTGAAGATGGTTTAGATATGGAAAACAACTTGATATATAATACTTTGGACATTGTCCTATCTAAAGACCAACTAAAAGTACTGAGTAAGGGTCGATTGTTTATACCTGCAACAAGTAGTAATTTATGTGATATTGTTATAGACATTAAAATGTTTTGCAGGAATTTAATGTTTAAAATAATGCTTCCAAAATTGACTGAGCAGTAGTTTTGTTTTAAAAAACCTAGTACTTGTATACTGAATTTTGATATACATGTAGAGGCATTTTTGAAAACGTGAGCATGATTTGGTTGAAATCTATAATTCCCCTAGAGGAAATGGGATGAAAAGATTTTATAATTTGTCAGCTAAGGAACATGAAGCTCTGAGAAAACTGGAAAATAATAGAGATATCACTATATGCCCCGCAGATAAGGGCGGGGTGATAGTGGTAATAAATGGTGTGGATTATTGAAGAACTTTTACTTTGCTGCTTTCTGATTCAAGTACTTATTGTGACATTAGTTTGATGGATGTAAAAAGAATTATATGTGAAGTGCACAATGAACTTGCAGATTGTTTAGCTTGTAGATATATTAGTAAAGAACTGCACGGTTATTTTTTTATAGAGACACCAGTGGTACCCATATTTTAAGGCCTTCCTAAGATGCTTAAGTCCATTAGCAACCCTCCATGTAGACCTATAGTGTCAGGTAATGGTTGGATCACAGAGCCAATATCTATATATCTGGAAAAGACGCTGCACCGATTGTTATTAAAGGTTCAGACAGTGTTACTTGACACAAAAGGTTTTTTGATATTTCTGTACAAGGAGTAAGAATTGAATCCACTTAATCAGAATGTTATTTTTGTTACATTAGATGTGTGCCCATTGTTTACTTGCATACTGAATGACCTAGAAATAGAATTTATGAAAGGCTTCCTGGAAGAACATAGTGGTTTGTGTAGAAATTACATCAATACTTTGTGTATGTTAATGGAGTTGGTTCTGTTGAACAATGTTTTTATGTTTAATGGAACCTATTACTATCAATTAGCCAGGGTAGCCATGGGAACCCCGTGTGCGAACATATATGCCAATATTGTGATGGCCCACTGGGAGGAGACTATGGCCTTGACCAATGATGCCTACTCCAAGTATGTAACAAATTATAATAGATTTGTGGGCGATATATTTTTTATATGGAGGGGATCAGACCCTGAGCTCACAGAGTATATAAGATTTTTCCAAGAGACTATACCTTTCTTGAAGTTTACATCACATAGATCCACAATAGAAATATATTTCTTAGATGTTAGGCTTAGATTAGTTGATGGACATTTGATTACTGCACCGTTCAGAAAGGAATTTAAGAAGAACAACTTACTTGAGAAAAGTAGTATGCACCCGCAACATATTTTTGAAAATTTTGTGAGAGGGCAAGCACTGCGGATATCCAGGTTAACTAATGATGATAGGATCTTTGTAGAACAAGAACAGAATTTACAGACACAGTCCTTGAATAGAGGATATTATAGTGCCTCTTGTCATGATGATATTGCAAGAGTGAAGGAGGAGAGAGTAGGAATTGGAAAATATTTTTTTTCTAGGAGGGGATCCCAGCTGAATATCGCAAGTAAAAGTTTTGATCGAAGTAGGTGCAGAGTATGCATACCCTATACCTCAGATGATGAAGGGATTATGGAGGCATTACAAAGGAAGTGGCACATCTTGACTGTCAATGGTAAGATAAAAGATTTAGTTGATGACAGACCAGCTGTCACTTATAAAAATATGAAGTCATTTAAGAAATGTTTATGTAACAAAATAGGTATGGGGCAAGAAAGTGTAACATTTGATAAGGAAGGCACATATAGTTGCAAGAGGTGCAGCTATTGTAGCTATATTCACAATAAGAATGAGTTTATTCATCCTGAGACGTTGAGTGTTTCATTTTTCATGTTATGCAAATTGTGTTACATGTAATGTGGTTTATCTAGCTAGATGCATACAATGCATGGAATTTTATATGGGCAAAACAAATCGCCCACTAAAAGATAGAGTTAGAGAGTATCTTTACTATACTGGCATGTGGGATGTAAGAAGTGCATTAGCTAGACATACACTACAAATGAGAAGAGAACATAGATATAAAGTTACTGTAATGCAAGTTCTATATGCAGATAAGAGAATGGGAGACATATGAAATTTAACGGAGATGGCAGAACAGAGATGGATAATTCGGCTTCAAGACGATAAGGGATTTGGATTAAATGATGCGGTTACCCTTAAACCTTTTTTGAAGGATAGGAAACTACCACATTAAGGGTAGGTCTACAGTTTGTTGTTATGGCTTTAGTTAATGTAGTTTTGTGATAGGATATGTTATACAGTCTCTGCTTTGTCGTCAATGGTATTTTAATATATTGTTTCCTTGACATTAAAGTCACAAATTATTTTAATATATATATTGGTGTACACAGTTGTTAGTAGTATTCATTATCGTTAGGCAATATTGAGAAGCTCTATGCATGACTATTTGAGTAGGTTGATTGATTTGAAAGAGTTTGCGTAAGTATCAGGTGCTTTTTAACTTGATGTTTAATATCTGATTGATTGCTATGGCAATTAATGCATTAATTGCTTAATGAGCTTCTCTTTTTAGTGTTTTAAATATAGAGAGGTAAATTGTGTTTTTATAACAGTCTGAGGAAGCATGGTTGACCCATGTGAAAGCACTTACTGAATTTTATTGTTTTTTATTAAAGTTACTTCTCCTTAGTTCCAAGCCATGTTTGTCTACTCCATTTGTTATCTTCTGTTTTGCAATATTTATGTTTAACGGAGGACTTTATCTCTGACGGTGAAGTTGTTTTTCTATTAGGTAGAAAAAAGACAATCTTTTCAAACTACAATGTTTACTGACATAACTTGACCCATCAAGTAATGTCATTTTTTTTTTATTTCTAATTATTTACTTATTGCAATTATGGATCTGTATGAATCTAAATTAATGGCACAGGTTAAGAGAAACTTATGGAGCTTTGACTATAATGGGATTAAATGGGGAATGCCTTGAACTTGTGCAAATAACTATAAATTAAGTCCTTTCCCTACTTCTTTGTGATTCATAGTCACTTTATCTCTGCCTTTGTGCCATGCACACATATCTTACAAATACAAACTTGTGCTTTTTTATCTACTTTGCAATCAGCAAAGATGATTGGTTTAGTTGCAAGCCTGGCTATTTATCCCCCTGAGCTGCTTGTCATGATGCACAGAAACCGCAGGCATGCAGTGGCACTCTATGGCTTAAATGGCATAGAAAAACTCAAAGATTAACACATTATAACTTTGCTGACCCAAAACTTCTTGATAGATTCAGAGTGAACAGTAATATTGTAAGGGGTTTAAAGTCTTTGTATGACCCACAGATGAGGACTGAGAGGATGCATAGTCTTCCTAGGCCTTTGACTACCAGGGCATGTACAGCCCTCACTATACTTACCATTGGGGCCTTCCAGAGACAAACTGTGAACACAATCAGCATTTCTCAGGCTTCTCTCTTGAGGATTTTTCAGAGGTTCCATGAAACACACTAAAAATCAGCATTTTATTAAACGTTAGTGCAAAATACAACAGGTAAAATAAACTTTCAATATTTGGCAACATTATACATTAGACAAAATAAAAACATCTAAAAAATACAAAAAGAGAAGAAGCAAAAATATGTGGAAACAATATAGAGATAAAATATTATCATAAGCAACCAGCAAATCAAATATTTGAATGTCTCCATTTTAGTTGAGTTATTACATCATTATTAAATAATGTGCAAATGTGTTGAAAACAACTGAAACTGTATATGTTTGGCAAAATAGGAAAATACATTCTGCTACCTTGCTGCCTACTCAGGGCAGAAAAATAAAGAAGAAAGAGACAAACCCAAACATTATATTACTGAAATAGCCAGGATGATGCTACGTAGTGACCAATTTATCCCTGAGACAGAATGTTAAAACATGACTATTCCTGATATCCCTTGCTATGGGAGTCCTTCTTACAGATAAACCACAGTCTCTGCTCATAAGAGGAAACCACTGTAAAATGTAGTTGAGGCTAGATTTCCACTGACTAAAAATAATAGCAACTGTAATGTGACTAACCATCCTTAGCCAGTTTCTTTGAAAACTGGATACATGTTGATGTGTAGCTGTTAGCCACAAAAGCTAGAATCCAGTAAAATCTAGATTTGGAAGGCAGCATCTTAAGGCCAATAAAGCAGCTTTAAAGACCCTTTTCAAATTAACTTGCTTTTTGCACATTTTTAAATCATGTGTAAATAATCTACTGCTGGTACTTCACCTCCAACATAAGCAATTGTAGGCCCCAAGTTGTGTAAAATCCCTGAGAGGATAGTTCTGTCATTGATTAAGTAGTTTGTAGTACATGAAAGCCAGGACTGAATTGTCACAAAATGTCCACCACACTGCTTACCATTGATGTTAAGTCACATTGATACCCAAAGCTGCAGCCATCTTTGGTTGAAGATCTCTTTAATCCTCAACAAACTATTTATAAAATATTTAGAAATAGATGCCAAATTACCGATCTGACATGATCTGGTATGCGAAAGAGTAAGAAGTAGTAAAGTAGAGTACTTTTGTTGTTGTATTAGTTAAAACAGCATGGTACCTGTGGAGATGGAGAAGCATTTAACGTAAGCACACATATGAAGCAAAGTAGCAAGTGCTGGTATTTTTGAAAACTGAAATGAAAGAACCCTGAAAAGTTCATCCTTTAATTTGCTTAGATGTAAAATATATGCCAATATAAGAAAACATACATCAAAATTGACAGATTTGATAAAATAATTTTTTATAACTAAATGACTGGCTCCAAAGGATATTCAGTCAATTTTCAAATATATAGCTGAAGATTTGGCAACATCTTCTATGATAAGGGAGAGAAGACAAAAGCAAAGTACTTCTGCTACCTACATTAAAACAAATAACTGTTCTGTAACTTTACAATTGCAATTTGGATATGTAAATAAAATTGAGCTTACTCTGGGCATTTGTATAAATAAAAATGCAGAGATGGAGAGCAGATACAGAATGTTACTGAAATGGCAAAATGAGCTCAAATTAATCAAACTGTAGACTCAGCTGGATTGGATGCCATTGGGTTAATGCATCAATAAATAAAAGTATTAATAATGTTGACTATGTGTGATAACTCAAAAGGTATTGTGTCTTTAAATTCATTCAATGGCCTAACAGAAGAGTTGTAATTTATAACTGAGAAGCTGTCCACACTTAAAGTTATTGCTGTTGTCAAGGAATCAACCGACTACAAGAGGGGCAGTAGAAACAGATCTCTAAAAATTAATTAGTGCAAGCTAAAATATGTAATTTGTATTTTTGATAGAGGAAAACAATGATAAAATGGTCAACACAGAAGAAAAAAATGCCAAAAGAACACTTGTTGAATCTACAAAGTAGGGCTAAAAGAAAGAATCTACATATAACTTGTGTTTGGAAATAATGGGATAAGAAAGAGAACTTGGATATTTTAAATAAAATATTTTCAATGGCATTGAAATGTGCTTTGATTCAAACATTTTAGATGGATAGGCTTCACAGGATTTAAACATCAAAAGTAATCCAGCAAAAATATCCAAGAATGTTGTAAAACAATTGATAGAGATAAGACTTTTGCTACTGAAATAAGAAAACAAATTTAAGTATAGATGGTGCTTTAATAAAGATTTTGTGGATTTTTCTATGAGGTGGTTGATAAGAGAATTTTTTTTAGATCTGTGCTTTGTTTTGGCAAAATAATATTAAATAATCTTTTATCTTCCCAGCCAAGTTGAACATTATCTGGAAAGGAATACATTTGATATTTGATTAGCATGGCATGAGTTGAATGTTAGGGAATTTTAAAACTCCTATATTCTTCTGTAATTGTTCCCTATATTTGAGAAGAAGATGAGTGTGTTTATGTTTATTTTTAAAATTTAATTTTACTTATTTATGTATTTATTTATTTATTTATTTTTTGAGCATAGCTTTTTTTCCACAGGTGAGGAAATTTGGATTAAACTTTCAACTGTTCTGTACAGTCAGGATCTCAGGAATGTGAAATTTATCTAATTGTTATTTATATGAAAATGCTTAAAATTTGTAGTATACATATTAATGGTCCATATTCCTTTTAAAAGCTGTAAATTATTATGATAATTATTAGTAAAAGGAAGGGAAATAACTCTACAGTGGTTAAGCAGAATAGTACCTTGGCATTTATCCAAGTGGAAATCACTGTAGAGAAAGTCCCAGACCATATTTTAGCAAGTTATGTAACCCTTTATGTTTTTAGAATCACATAGCTAATACAAAGACCTAATGGAGGCACTAACCATTAAACCAAATAACCTAGTTTCTCAAAATTCAGTGCCACTCTTAATCCTGAGTTCACAGCAACCTATGTGGAAATGTTCACAGAGCTCCTCTACACACATGTAAATGGCTGTATAGAGGCTGGTGTACCTACTAGAAGTAAGCCCAAAAGAAACTCTAAAAACAAACCACACTGGTAGAATCCAAACAGTTACAGGGTATATAACAAAAGGAAATAAGTCATAGCTAAAATCAGAAAGAACAACTCACATAATGACAGTAGCTCTCTAATTAAAATAAACAGGAAACTAAGAGTACTAATTAAGTCTAACAAGGCTAGTTGAGAGGTCAATATAGCCTCACAGGAAAAGACAACCACAAGGTCTTCTTGAGCTAGTTCCAAAGCCTCAAAGGCAACACATATCAGTGTGGCCAGCTGGTGGTCAATGGTGCCACCTTCACTGAGCATAGTGACATAGCAAATTTGCAGGCTGTCAAAGTTAGCTCAAAATTCACCCCACTCTCCACTCTGCATCTTTGTGAAATACCTACTAGCATACTACCCCCACCAACTATTAAATGGAGCAGATCCTGGTCTTACTCACTATGGCCAAAAATACCCAGCCTCATTGGGTCCTGCCAATACCCTAGGATGCCTACTACATAGCTGGAAACATGACTTATCAAGACCATTTGAGTCACATTTTAACTATAGCCTTAAAACAGGTTTTGTACCAGGAGACTGGAGGACTGCAATGCTTATCCTACTTCCCAATGGCGGACTCTCAACTGACCCCAGAAACTGCAGCCTATTAGCCTGCCTAATCTAATATGCAAAGCCATAGAACAAATTATTCTGGAAATGATCAATGAAGACATAATCAGCCTTCAGACACTGGATCCAACCCAGTATGGCTTTGTCAAGGGAGGTCATGCCTACTAAGCAGAGTGAACTTCTTTGAGAAGGTCACCAAGGTAATGGATGAGGGGAGGATGGTGTATAGACCTACCTGGACCTGGCTAAGGAGCTTGATAGAATACCCTACTTGGATATAGTTGACAATTCACCAAGCTTGGTATAACCCCACCCCACCTTTATTAAGTGACCCATCACGTGTAGGGTACCTCAGGACGCCATGCTGGGATCGCTCCTATTTGGCATAAAGTTCTCAGAGGTAAAACTTAATGTGAAAGACCTTTGGCTGAACAAATTCACAGATTACTGCACATTGTGAGCTATCATAGATTCCCCCATGGTACAAACATCTTATAAGAGGGTCTAATACAGAGAAATAACTGGTGCCAAATCATAGACTAAAACCCAATTCCAATAAATGCATTATAGTGCCTTTTGGGAAAACTGCTATCCAGGCTAATTACTCCATTAATAAGATACCCCTGAAGGTTGACCCAGTAGTCAGGGATCTGGGAACATATGTAGACAGTAATCTGTCCTTTGCTCAACATGTGGCCAAGGTAGTAAAACAACATTGTACGTGATGCAACTTACAACGGCATGGCATCTGGGTCCAAGCAAGTCAGAGTGTCACTTTATTCAGCCCTTATCAGACCCATCATTGAGTATAATGCCTCCTTCAGCATTTACCAAACTAAACAAATGCAACAATTAAAATGCCCATAAAGGTTTCTTACTGGAGAATCTAGGGTATAAACACACTGTTCTGTAAGGATCACCTTAAAGCTCTATCTCTAAATTCTGTGTCCTACAGACTACTAAGAGATGATCTATGCTTGGCATACAAGGTAGCCTTAGATCCAGCTCTGGTATGTGTCTCAGAGGATCCCCCATGCTCTGGAACAGACTCTCTATCCATGTGAACCAGTGTCCATCCCTAACACTATTTAAGAGTATCCTTGACTTGTGGATGGGAAATCAGAAATAAACTGCAGGTTGGGCCTCAGTGTTCCTGATAGACAGAGGCAGACAGAAGCAGACAGTAGTACCCAAGCTAAATATTCCCACTCTAGAAACTTCCTAACATATCACCTCCTAATAAATGCCCATGATACATAGAGACACAGTTGAATTGAATTGCATGGGTAGGCTTATATAGGCCGTGGTGGTCTCTAGCTTAGTATATACATATGAACCTATGAAGTGTTTCTATTGTAAGAGACACATATAAGTGATAAGCAATGTCAAATGCTTTAAATTAGACATAAGTAGATAAAGTATATTTAATAATTTTGCAACTAGTAAAATAGCTTGAGTTATGACTCTAGTGAAAATGTCATGTGTGTTTACTACTGATAAAAGTTTTAAAGATATTAAGGAGAGGGCATATATAATATCATTATGTAGTAATGATAATAAGACAAAGCCCTCCCTCGGGGTAGTCTATGCACCCTTCAATGATTATGAATTGCTTTTGGATAATGCAACTGAAGGTCTGTAAATATTGCAAAATACTGCTGTGATGATAAGTGGGGACTAGAATGCTGTATGAAATCTTGAATTAGACAGATCATATTTCCCTAAAAAATTCTTCAAATCCTGAAAGAGATGGAAAGCATTTGGCAATTTTTTTGGAATGTGAAAATGTGGTTGATAGCTAAAGGATAAGATACACAGATGTGATGTTTTAGACAAGTTATGTACTAAAATCAATGTAATTTTTAGATCGAATGATGTGTTTTAATTTGTCATTTTGTTATACCTCAGCCTTTTCCTTCATCAGATCATAATTTAATTGAAGTAGCATAGTAATTCAAGCTGACTTTAAAACAAATGTTTTACTGAAGAGAAGAATGAATGCTAGATGATTTAAAATAGCTGAACTGTATATTGAAATAAACAGAATATATAATTTTTGGAAGAATAATTGTATGCAAAATGTGTGATTTGGATTTAAATGGGCTGCAATTAAAGGTGCTATTTTCAGTGATATGTTTTCTTTAGTAACTTTCTTTAGAAAAAAAAATAACCAGAGAAAAATGGAAGTACTGGATCAAAAATCGATTTCACTTAGAAATTTATTAAGTGTAAATTTTGATAAATATATTGGTAATGGAAAAGTAAATATGTAACTAGACATTTAGCCCAGAGTCAGGTTGATAGATGTGATGTCAAAAATAATTTTAGAACTGATATTCTTTATCAGGATAAAATAGGAAAGAGGTTAACTGCTCAATGTAGACAAAAGAGAACAATAAATTGTATTTTAAAGTACAGGATAGTTAATGGAAACACTGTACCACAGCATTATCAAATAATAGATCTAATACTTATTCAGTATTATGAATAATATAAATGATATAAACAGCAATGGCAAGAAAATATAGACCTTCCCCCAGATTCTGCAAGCCCTGAATAGCATGCAGGACTACTGCAGGAGCTTGAGCAGGCAATATGTCTGCCATGCAATCCAGGAATAACCTGTAGGGACATGCACGAGCGCTCCTGCACTAGTCCTGCATGGACTCAGCCCCTGTATGCAAAACACCCCATTTGCAGGAGAAATCCATGCAAATGAGGTGAATGTGTGATCCAGGGAGCTGGAAACCGGCTGCGCAAGACTAGTGTAATCTGTAGAAATGTACTGTGCCACTAACATACTACATTTCTACAAATTACAAAACGGAGGCATGACAGCTCCAAATAAAGGGTGGATATCAAGTAGAAAGCATGCCAATGGCCAACTATAAGGCCATTGGCATGGAAAACATTTGCAAAAATAAAAAAAAAAAATCAACTTTTATTTTTTTTTAGCTGATTTCAACTGTTTAAGCGTAGGGCAGCGGCACACAAATGGAATTGGGTGGAAAATAAGAAAAAAAAACATAAAATAAGCATTCTAACCAAATAACTATTTTGCCATTATACTCAATGGCAGGCAGAAGACAACAAGGCTAGTGAATAGTAGATGCTAAGGGGGGAGGCTCAGTGTGGGACATGTAACTATGCATCAGCATGCAATTCTATGCAAATGAGGGGAATGATACTGAATCCCAGATTTCCCCTGCATGATAGTTAGCACCCAGCAGTGTAAGAGGAGGAACAGCTTGGTGCAAGCCTAGGAGTTAGATGACATTATAGGGGTGTGTGTCAGGCATACTGTAAGCAGATTGGAGCCCTGTGGCTCAGGTTTGCTCCTAGCTTAGCAGAGCTAAGCAAGGTGGTGTATCTTTGGCTGCCTAATACTCTTTACATTGCCTAAGCAGGTGTGCGTGCCACGCACCGGGTTTTAAAGGAAAAAAAAAGTAAACCAGGAAATAGCAGCTCTGTGCACATTTGAGCACAGTGTTTGTGCGGTGTGCACCCGGGCTTAAACAGGAAGGCAATGGTAAGGGAAAACAGCAGTAGGAAGGTAATCTAGGAGAACTAGCATAGCTGGCAGGTGAAATGTATCAGAATCAGCCAATTACACAGGCAGCAGACCAGCCCAGCCCAATACACTACTATAAACTATGCAAACACCTTTCCCTTTGTTTTTTCCCATACTTTACATAACCGGTGTATACAAGCAGGGAACTTTTAACAAACAAAACAACAAAATGATAGGGGCTGCAATAGCTATGATACAACAACATGTGGAAGAGGCTGAGGGTGTTCAGGAAGTAAATGCTGTCGACCAACCCACAGTGAGGAGACGGAGAAAAATGTACAGACCCAGGGTAACTTACCAGGGGGTACATGAGCTGGAGATAGTGGAGCACTAAAGGGTGGACAGGGACCTCCTATGACAAATTGTTGAGCTGTGCCATCCATGCCTGACACACAGAACTAACAGAGGAGAACCCATCCCAGTGGATACCAAAGTTATGTGTAGGCCTAAGAATCCTAGCTACAGGAACCTTCCAAAGGCCAGCTGGGGATATGGTGGGGTTCTCACAGGCATCAGCATCCAGGGTACTCCACCAGTTCCTGGATGCCAAGTCAGCATATGCCGGTGAGCATGTATATTTCCCCAGCACCCATGAGGCATTGGCCAGCAATATGCATCTGTTCTACCAAATAGCGGAATACCCTGAGGCAGTGGGTGCTATAGACTAAATGAACATACAAATCAAAGCACCACACAGTGAGTGCAGCAGAGTCTACATCACTGGCAAGGACTTCCCCTCCATCAACTGCCAGGGCATGTGCAATGTCCAGGGCATAATAATGAATGTGTGTGCTGGCTGCCCTGGAAGCTATAACGATTCCCACATCTGGCATCTGACACAGCTGTACCAGAGATTTGCCAATGGGGACATTCCTTACGGTCACCTAGTGGGGGATGCTGGCTAAGCATTGGAGCCATAGCTGATGATACTCATCAGAAATGCACACACACCCGAACAAGAACGCCATAATGAGGCACACACACACAGACCAGAATTATAATAGAGCATGTGTTTGGGATTCTTAAGTCATGGTTCCAGTGCCTGGACACATCTGGTGGAGCCTTGCAGTACTCACCAGCTACATGTACCCAAATTGTCATCATATGTGCCATGCTACACAATATGATCCTGTGGAAACAGCAGCAGCAGGAACAGCATGGGGTAGGACCAAACAATCCCCACCATTGCCAAGGCCTGCACAGGCACAGAGTGACTAGAAGAAGAAAAACCTGACACTGCCCCAGTAGGCAGAAGAAGGCGTGTCCAGTATGCCCTGGCCTTGGAAAAGAGGCAATGCATAGCACATACACTGACACAGCAGAGACCCATGGAATGACACCTATCTCTGACTCACAAATACAGTAAAATGGATGCCAAACATGACACTACCTGTGCTCAACCATGTGTAGGGAGTGTACTATGTGCATCCGACATAGGCAGCCCTTCAGCACCACCCTCAATACTGGCACACCCACAAGGTAAGTCACTCAACCTACCAATTGCCAAATGAAATAGACTGTGTCATTACCTGTATCTATGGTATGGATGTGAGCCTGCAAGGGAATTGGGTGGCTTAATGTGATGGCAGCAGATAGTAGACACCTATAGTGGTAGCATGAGATCTGTAACAAATATGGGTGTCACCATAGTAGCCAGTGCTACACATGGTAACAAAACCCACTGCAGGAAATGTGCTGGGCCACATGTGTGTCCATATGACACACACATGCCAGTCAGGGAGGTTCACATACCCAACAACAGTCACAGCCAGTAGGACAGGTGTAGACAAATACAAACAAAGGCTGTGCTAATGCCACTGAATGATGCCTATGGGTAACCCCCTCCCCCAGGCCTACATATACAGACTATATCAGGTCAGTAAGTGGGATGTTAGTTCTGAAGGGTAGGAAGTCAGAAACTAATATGTAGGTCAATGAAACGTAGGACCTGTAGTACACTGACTTGCCTCTAGTCAGCATGATAGGTTATAAAACAGAATGAAATGGAGTACCTGACATACCAGCACAGTCATAGCAAATGTGTACAAGTGTCAGGTCTGCCCCCCCCCAATCCTGTGTAGCAATGTAGAAACAGTCATGTGTGCCCCCCATATCCAATGTAGACAGTAGTAACAGTCAGGTGAGCCCCCCATATCCAATGTAGACAGTAGTAACAGTCATGTGTGCCCCCCCAATCCCATGTAGACATGTAATAACAGTCAGGTGTGCCTCCCCAACACTACTTAGACATGTAGTAACAGTCAGGTGTGCCCCCTCCAATCCTATGTTGAAATGTAGTACCAATCTGGTGTGCCCCCCCAATCCGATGTACACACGTTGTAACAGTCAGGTGTGCCCCACCCAATCCTATGTAGAAATGTAGTAACAGTCAGATGTGCCCCCCCAATCCTGTGTAGCAATGCAGAAACAGTCAGGTGTGCCCCCCCATATCCTATGTAGACATGTAGTAACAGTCAGGTGTGCCACCCCAATCCTATGTAGAAATGTAGTAACATGTATGTGTAGGTATAATACCAGCAGACCACAGATGTCCAGAGGTGGCCAAGGTAGCAGGATAGATTGTAAAATTTGCACAATATGCAGGTACATGTGTGTTAGGTTGGTGTGTGTTTCATATTGTGTGAGAGTGGTCAGTATGTATGCATGTTGAAGTACGACCTGGTGGCCATTGCGCACTACTGCTGATGACAGGGCTAAGTCCTCACAATGGCAGTGACAAAGACAATTCCCACCAGTATAACACATGCTAGCAGTAAACCATTGTAAATGTATGGTGGTAATATGTGTCACCATCTGAAAGATTGACATGGCATGGCTGTTGGGCTAGATATACAAGCAGTACACAGGGGAAAGTACCCCAGACATACAGTATATAATGTGTAACTGTGAAATGGACACACCCTTGGAATTGTACATACCGGTATGCATCACATTATCTGGGCCTGTAGTAGTTGATACTGGTGTCATCTGCCCGAACACTTTACGATCACAAAAGTGGTAGGACTGACATATTGGGAAACAGCTGATGTACCTGCACATGGCAGCATAACTGGAATGCTCCCCATACATACTGCTAATTATATATACTAACTCTGGGACTGCACAATCCCTAGAGAAAGGAAATATTTCCTTACTCTGTGATTATCGCTCTTATTTACTTGTTGATCATTTGGCATTGACCTATTGTGTATCAGGACACTGTACATTCAATACTGTGTCTAACACCCTTATCATATGCATACATATAGATAGATATAACATATATATATATATATATATATATATATATATATATATATATATATATAAATACACACGTGTGTGTGTGTGTGTGTGTGTGAATAATATAAACTAGAGATAGTTTATATATTATATATATATGTGTGTGTGTGTGTGTGTGTGTGTGTGTGTGTGTGTGTGTGTGTGTGTGTGTGTGCGTGTTTATTTGTGTGTGTGTGTGTGTGTGTGTGTGTGTGTGTGTGTGTGTGTGTGTGTGTGTGTGTGTGTGTGTATGTATAATGTATATTGAATTGTATGGACACATTCACTTTCATGCACACACACACACATGGAGACAGGCATACAAGCAAACATATCCTCTTTGGTTAATTTTTCAAATGAAAGTAAAGAAGCCAAAAACAACAAACAAACAAACAAACTTTCATTCAGATTCATGGTTTAATCCCAATCCTGGCAGATAGGTTCAGTGCTAACACCCTAAAGGGCCCATATCTATATAGGAGGAATGCAGAGTCCCTGTAATCACAACTACGCAGGTAAAAGCTGCACTCTCTAAAGCCAAAAACACAGCATCCATAGGACCGGACTACATCCCAGGCTGTGTTTTACATGAACTTCAGAATGAACTGGCTCCTCACTTAAGCACCATGTTCAATAATAGCCTTGTATCAGGCTTTGTGCCCACTGAATGGCACACAGCAACAGTTATCCCACTCCACAAAGGGGGAGCCATCACTGTTCTCGGGAACTATCAACCTATTAGCCTGACGAGCCTGGTCTGCAAGGCCATGGAACGTATCATCATGGAACTCAAAAACAAAGACATTGGTAACCTCCAAACTCTGGATCCCACTCAGTTCAGGTTTGTGAAAGGTAGATCATGCCTCCTGAACCTGATTGACTTCTTTGAGGCAGTCACCAAAGCCGTAGATGAGGGTAAGGTGGTTCACACAGCCTACCTTGACTTCGCCAAGGCTTTCAACACAATCCCCCATTCTGGAGTTATAGCTAAACTCACTAAACTAGGTATAAATCCCAATGTTAAAAGGTGGGTTGCCAACTGTCTCTCTGACAGAACCCACACTGTAAAAGTTGCAGACTCCAAATCTGACCTCAAAGTAGTGACAAATGGAGTACCACAGGGTTCCGTCCTGGGACTTCTCCTGTTTGGTGTCTACTTCTCTGATGTACAGGCTAACACAGAAGGCCTCTGGCTAATGAAGTTCACAGATGACTGCAAATTAGAAGCCATAGTCAAGTCCCCAAATGATGTGGACATCCTACAGAAGGGCCTCACTGAGACAGATGCCTGGTGGCAGAGCCATGGCCTCAAGCTCAATGCCAAAAAGTGCAGTGTTATCCCCTTTGGTAAAAACTCTGTATCCATGAACTACCACATAGGCAGCAATCTACTTAACACTGAATGTGTGATAAGAGATCTTGGGACCCAGGTGGACTGTAGTTTCTCCTTTGATAGTCACATCGCCACAATAGTCAGGAAGTCCTTCTACATGGCACATCTCATCATAAAAGGGTTCTAATCCAGGAAAAAAGAGGTCATTGTTCCCCTCTACTTGACAGTCATTAGACCCATTATAGAGTACAACACTCCTTTTGGAATGTACCTCACAAGACATCTGCAGCAGCTGGAAAGGCCACAGAAGTACCTCACAAAGAGGATTACTGGCCTCAAACAAATGCCCTACACTGACCACCTCAAAAAACTCCAGCTTTACTCTGTAGCATATCGCCTACTCCAAGGTGATTTCTGCCTAACATATAAAGCTATGTCGAACCCAGAGCTGTTGGACATGCTACACCTGAAGAAATCCCACTCCCTCCGAGCTACATGCTCTTGGGATCTAACCTTGTAGCCACAATAAACAGGACATGCTGGAGGGATAGATTCCTGTCCCAGAGACTTCCCATACTCTGGAACAGACTACCCATCTATGTCAAGCAAAGTTCTTCATTAGCAGTCTTCAGGAAAAATCTTGATGAGTGAATGGGAAATAGGAAATACACCCAGGGATCACTTCTGTGTCTCTGCTCGACAGTGGCACAAGAAAATAACGTAAGCCAGGGAACCTTGTTGGCTAGGCTTACATAGGCCCTTGGGCTGATAGCCTAATATGTACCTATGAACCTATGAACCTATGAACCTATGAACCATTCATACACAAATATATTCACAAATTATAGGATAGAATAATGCAAAACATCATTTGAATAGTGTCTGTCCACATTTTAAAAACTTTCATTCAGATTCATGGTTTAATCCCAATTATTTTACAGTCTGTTTTCATTCTCTAAATTTGTCCCATCTTGGAATAACTTTGCTTACTCTCCCCAGGCTCCTGGGCTCATAACTCTCTTTAAAAGGTCCTAATAGTATTCTTGCTATTATCATTCTCTGTCCAACACTGTCCCACTCTGCATAGTTTGGCTTTCCAGATTGTAAACCAAACACCAGTTTAAAAAAAAATTAGACCATTGGAAGTTGTCTAGCTATCCTTCTCTCCTCCTATTCCCAAAAGATGAAATGTCCAACTTTTTGGAATTTGTTTGCTAAATATTTTTCCCATTCCTAAATGACTACAGTCCAGTAATGACTAACAATCCCCATATTGACAAAACATATGTATGAGGCCTGTTTACTTATCCTTGTACCTCCAGCAATGTATCAC
This sequence comes from Protopterus annectens, assembly GCF_019279795.1. Classification (NCBI taxonomy): domain Eukaryota; kingdom Metazoa; phylum Chordata; order Ceratodontiformes; family Protopteridae; genus Protopterus; species Protopterus annectens. Next base: position 1,933,460,308 of record NC_056726.1, read on the forward strand.
ACTGTATCCTGCTCTTTGCTAAAAGGGATCTTATTCCATTTAAGTATCCAGCGCAAATGGTGGTCCCAGACCACTGACAAACCATTATGTTTAGCTGACATTTTTCCACAATCTGCCCATTTTTCCATTGAAATCCTAAACTTTTTTTCCACTCAGTTATCAGCTTATCTATCTCTTTACCATATTTATCCTTCATCAGCATCTTGTGCAACCCATTGCAGCTTACCTTATTTAGTTGGGCATCTATAAAAACTTGCACTTCCCTGCGTTCTCTCCACCTTGCCCCATTGCCATTGCCTTCATACCTAGTGAATTTAAACATCTATTGACTTTAACTGCTCAAACTATAATCATGTTCCATCTATCAAGCTCTATATGCTTCAAAAATGCACATATATTCAAAGCTGACAAAGCCTTCATCAGGTTACCCACTTCCTTTATCTGGTTTTCCTACTAATTTTTCCATGATAGAACTCAGACTTGTATATTTATTCCCTTTTTGTCCCATATCTTAATTCTCCATAGTCTTTGCAACCTTTAAGTTAATTTCCTAGACTAATTTGCAAATTTATCCCCACAACATTTTAAGCACCAGCCTTTCCTAAGACATTACTAGAAAAAAACATTGCTGCTGACACTGCCAAGATATAGTTCTGAAAATCAGGCATTCCCCAGCCCCCACTATGTCTGGCCAAGCTCAGCCTACCTCTTGTTATACTGTAACCATTCCCATTTCTGAAAAATTGATACAAATCCTTTGGTATTTTGTCTATCCAATTTCTCTCCTACCGGCCAAACCGTAAGTGATGAGAATCATTCAATACTCTAGGGAGGATCATCATCTGGATTATATTAATTCTCCCTTACAAGGCATAAATGTTGGATGACCGTTTACTCAAGAAACTTTCAGTCATAATATAGACATTTACTGACTCCTCTGCTTTCTCTACCATCCTTAGTCATAAATATTTTGCAGTAACACATCTGACAGTCTTACTCTATTTCCAACCCTAACTTGCATAGTCCTACTTTACAATCTAACTCTGATGCCCACTCATGCTTATTAAAGATATCAATAACTCTAGGTAAAATGTAATCCAATCTATCTTTAAGTTAATATGTGGTCATATGCAAACATTCTGAAACATTTCCACTTCCAAGAGATACTTGCCATGAAGTGCCTCACATGCTGCAGCTGCGCTAATTTTTCCATAACCAAAAAAATAATAACAGGGTTGTTAAAGTACTTGCCTGATACCCCTGCATGTCTGTTTAGTCAAAGTAAGCTGACTGGTAAATACCAAGAGTGGCCCAGCATTGCTACAAAGTACTTTTACCCAAGCTTTAACTGTATGTCCTAATCCTCGTAATCCAAACTCATCATAAAATTGTATCCACCCCCATAGTGTCATTTTTAGGATATACCAAATTAACAAACCTACCAACATAACAAAATCAACTCAACTGAACCTCAGATTTCACTGTTCAATACCAGCAGACTAAATAAATAAAACTACATTCCCACCAAGACCTCCTCACGCTCAGAAATGTATACATTTGTGCAGTTACCAAGACAAGGTTTAAAGCAGCAGAGAGTAGTAACTTGGCAGTGCAAGGTTTCAGTGCCTTCCAAAGTTTTATACCAGTAGCTGCACAGACAAGGGCTAATGGTGGAGGTGTCTCAATATGGGTCTACTTTGTATGCTCAAAGTTTAAAACCATGACTGAAGTTTTGAAACTTCGAACAGTTTAAGTGGATAATGGTGTACAGCACAGAATGGGACATTTACCTTTCTCTTAATTATAATGCAATCTTGGAGTTGGTATATTTAATTAGCAGGGGGTGTGGGAGTCTTGCCTCCCTGCATAAATGTAAAAAAATGTTTTTTTTTTTTTTTATTGAAGTTTCGAACTTTCAAAACTCTGATGTTATGGTCTCAAGACTTCTAAAGTATATTCCTCAGTATACGTCAGTAAGAAGCATACCTCTAGCGTAGTCAAACAGGATGATGTTCTTGAGTTCATCCACAGGCAGATCACCATAGACAAAATCTTGTACCAGATCCTAGCCAGCTATAGGTCTCCCTCCATATCTCAAGAAGCTCACAATGCATACCTCAACCTACTGGAAATGCTTACTATCCAACCTAGCACCCTACTCATGGGGAGACTTTAATTATCCCTCTATAGACCGTGAATCCTACACAGTGTCAAATCCATGGGGGCAAAGATTCCTTGACATTGTAAATACAAGCACCCTTAACCAAATAGTGAAAACCCCCAACTAGACATATATCTCAACTTTCCAGATGAAATGTACAGATTTTTGTCTCATATGTTTGGTCTGTTCTTCATAAATTTGTGGTTTTCTGACAAACCAGTGAGGATAAAAGTCACTTAATAATGATGCACATTTGAGTTTCAGACTTTATATTCATAAGAGAATACAGGTTACCACAACATTTGTTATTCCAGCAACTTTCTAATTTTATAAGATCAATATTTAAAGTCTGTCTCTATTTTGGGATTCTTGTCCCTCCGTTATGATAGGCTTTGTCCAGACTTGTGTGCTATGAGGTTTAGAGGTATGCCACTAGAGGCTCCATCAAACTGGACCTTGTGTTTACAAATGTCGGAGAACACCACAGCCCCGTAACCGTCCTCCATGGCAAGGTTTGGCCACAAAGCTGTCTCCTTCAAAATCAAACTTAACTTTATAATCCTATTAAAACCAGTAACAGTTAGGAACTATTCTAGGGCAACTTATCTTTTATTAATTGATGGTTTGTCAAAATGCAATGCCCCTCCAAACCCGAAGAACAGAGCAGCCTATGCTGAATTTCTCTCAGAGACTTTGTACAGCCATGTCAATGGCTGCATAGAGGCTGCTGAATCTATCAGACATATGACTAGGGCTACCCCCAGAAACAAACCACTCTGGTGGCATCCTAAATTAAACAGGATATACAAAAAGGAAAATATATGGTAAAATTAGGAAGGATAATTCCCATAAAGTTAAAAAAATCTATCATCAAACTAAATAGACAGCCTTAGAAGGGTAATTACATCAAGCAAAGCCATACTTGAGGTTAAAAGAGCCTCATGGCGGTAAGAAACTATAAGGGCTCCTTCAACTATGTCTGAAACCTCAAGGGCAGCACAAAGCAATGTGCTGAACTAGTGGTTAATGGTGTCACATTCACTGAGACATGTGGTATAGTGAAGCTGTTAGCAGACAAATTATTTTCCAATTTTACTCCCTCTCATGGCCAACCATCTCCCTAAAATAACTTCAAACATAATCCCTACAACTGTAACTGTAACTAGGGAGCATGCACTGACTGCGCTCACTAAAACCAAGAAGAACACAGCCTCAATGTGCCCTGATAACATCCGAGGATGCCTCTTCAACAGTCTAAAATACAACTTATCAGGACCCCCAGGCTTTGTACTACATGAATGGAGGACTGTGACAGTCATTCCCCTTCATAAGGGTGGACCTTAAACAGACCCTGGAAACTACAGTTCCATTGGTCTGTCTAGTCTTATTTGCAATGCCATGAAAAGAATTATCATGGAAATTATCAACAAGAACATAGGAGACCTCAGGACACTGGATCCTTCCCAATTTGACTTTGTCAAAGGAGGTCCATGCTTACCAGATCTGGTGGTTTTCTTTGAAAAGGTCACTAAGGCAATGGATGATGGGAAACGTTGCATACTGCCTACCTATATCTGGCTAAAGCATTTGATACAATACCCCACTTGGGCACTTGGTCATTGTCAGTAAAGTTATGGAACTAGGTAAACTGTTAGGACTCAGGAAGCCACTTCCTCAAAGAGGCCAGTCACTAGTGGAGTCCTCCAAGGCTCTGTGCTAGTCCCACTACTCTTTGTCATCTACATCTCAGATGTCAAACCTAATGTCAAAGGCTTCTGGATAGCCAAGATTCACAGTTGATTGCAAACTGGGAGCAGTCATTTAATCTCCCTAACACAAGAACACCCTTCAGGAAGACCTAACACAGACAAATGCTTAGTGCTAAATCCATGGCTTAAAACTTAACACTAAGAAATGCATCATAGTGCATTTTGTAAGTTGGCCACTCCAAGTAACTACTTCATCAATAAAACACCCTTAAAAGTTGATTCTCTAGTCAAGTATCTGTCAACTAACACAGAGTAACCTAGCCTTCAACCAGAATGTGTCCAAGGTAGTAAGAAAATCCCTGTATGTTGCTCAACTTAAAAGTAAGGGCATGGCCTCTAGCTCCATACCATTCTACTCAATCCTCACCATGCCCATCACAGAATTAATGCTGCCTTCAGTATGTACCTGACCAGAAACATGCAGCAATTGGAATGTTTACAAAGGTTCCTTACAAACAAATACAGGGAGTAAACAAAATGCCCTAGACTGATCACCTCAAAGCCCTGCCTTACGCAGTATCATATCGACTTCTGAGCGGTGATCTTTCCGTGGCATACAAGGCATCTCTGGATCTTGTTTTGATGAGCCTTTTGTATATCAGCACAGCAAACAGCATCAGAACTACCAGATTAAAAAAAATCTACATTTTGCTTGTGACATAAATAGGACATGTTGGAGAGACAGATATGTTTCTCATAGAATTCCCATCCTCTAGAACAAGCTCCCCGTACATGTGAAGGAGAATTCCTCCCATTCACTATTTAAATGCAACTTGGACCGATACATGGATAATTGTAAATTCACTCCTGGTCTGTTGCCTATGTTCCTGATGGACAGAGGCAGTCAGAAATTCATCCTCTATATAAATCAAATTAGTGGGTCACATTTGGGTTGGACAGCTAGGCTGATAAAGGCCCTAGTTTTCATTAGTCTAGTATAAACCTATGAACCTAAGAACCTATTTAACACCTGAAAGAGAAAAGCCCCATTCTACTGAGTCTAACCTTTTTTCTTTTAATAAAAAGATGGCCTCTACATTATCCCATTTTCCTCTTTCTTTCTCTCTCGGCATATAAAGCAAAACTCCTCAGCAACCTCCAGTTTCTTTCAGTTTTATGTTCTCTCACAAAATCCTTCTGATCCTGTTTTATCAATTTCACTAAATGCTACTGTAATTTTTTAGACAACATAGCCGATAATATTTTAGCATCCATGTTAATCAAAGAAATGGTTCTATAATTATCTAGGGACTACCTCTGAAGATCCTCTTTGTGAAGCAGAACCATTACCTCCTCTGTAAAAAATACAGTAGTAGTTTATCACCCCTTACAGCCCCATTATAAACTGCATACAGGTATTAACTTAATTCCTCCTGATACAGCCTGTAAAATCTACTGGAAATTAATTGTCTCATGAACATTTTCCCTTCCTAAAGAGATCACAGCATTTCTTTTATTTAACCCACTCAGAAATCTACACCAATCTCAACTCTCTGCACTATTTTTCATGCAGAGAACACACTCCAAGACCTAATAATCGTATTAAAATGTTTCTAAATACCTTCTAAATCCCTACTCTACCATCACTTCCCTCCTAGTTCTATTTCTGACAACATAGTGACACTTTGTTGCCTCTCTTTTAACTTACAAACTAAACATTTACCACTTTTCCCCCCTCTACCAAAAACCGTGGACGATAATCAACCTGCTTCCATAGCTGCTGTTTCTAATGCTTCTAATATGTTTCATTTTAACATATGACAAATTTTGTCTGACTTCCCTACTTCACAAATCATTGCTTTTAACTTTGTTTGAACAACTGTAAGTTCTTCTTCTAACCTTTGCATCTCTCTCCTCTCTTGTTTTCTCCAAAAACTCTTCTAAAATAATTCAATGGTCATTAAATGCACACTTCAGGAGCTCACATCATTTCCCAACTGGAGGTTCCTCATCCTCTTCCTGAGATTCCATTCTATTACCTGCTGAATTTGGTTCTAGGTGGTCTTCCTTGTAAGTATTGTTTCCATTTCCAGCTTCTTGCGGGAAATCTCTCCCATGCTAATTGCAAGACCACGCTAACATAAACATGATCAAATAAGCATCTCTCACCTATTTGCACTATGTTAATCTGCCACAGACATTCACCCCTAATTAAAAACCTATCCAATCTATTTTCCTGTTATGTTTCATTCTGAGAAAATGCAATGGCTTTGTTTTGCAGAAGTCTCCATTGCCAGATATCCACCCAACCTTCTTCACTCATCCATTCTTTCAGCACACTCTGCATATTGGCATTCCTCTCTTTATAGCTATACTTCTTATTCTTCTGCCAATCTAGCACTTTATTAAAATCCCGTCCTATTAATTCTCCTTCACAATTTGGTAAAATCTGTTTCCAATATATATAAACATTTTGGAAAAAAACAGCTGTATCAATGTTAGTACAATACATCTCACCAAGTTTCCACTTCTGTTAAATAATATTCAAATCCAATATCACCTATCTTCATAGATTAGTACTAAACTACCTGCCCTTGTGGGCCATTTTAAGCCTAGCCAATTACCCCATGTGAGACTCAAACCCTGCACCTTGTGTCTGGAAGGCAAACACCTTAACAATTACGCCAGTCTCCCACCCCCTTAAATGGCCTGCCTTGGTATTCGAACCATGCATCTACTACATACCAAGCCATGACTCTAACCACTTAGCTAATACTCCTAATCTCCCCTTACTACCTTAACTCCCAATGGAAGCATGTTCCTTATCTGTATAACCACTCCTCTTTCCTTTCCCTTCTAACCATATTGCAACCTGCCACTAAGAATGTTTTTTACTACAATTTCAATGCCGTCTTCCAATTCAGTTTCACATCTTGCAAACAAATAATATTAGACCCAATATATTTCAGATTGCTCCAAATGCAGTCTCTTAATTGGGTGACATAGGCCCCTTAAATTCCATATCATTATGCAAACATCTCCCACTTATCCCCCCTTGTATGCCTCTAACACTCCCATCTACTCTCTTCTGACTTTTTTTCCAGGCTAGATCTATTATGCCCCATGGTACCCTCTCAGATATATCCCCAGTTCTTAAAGATTGCACTAGTGCTGCTTTGTTTAGTGTGCAGCAGTATTCATTGGGTGCTCTTCATGGCTTTTGATCCGATTCAAAGTCCCCCTCAAAAAAAAAAAAAAAAAAAAAAAAAAGAAAACCTACCTTAACACTTTTTAAATACATTATTTTATCCCCGAACAATACAAACAAAAATTGTATATACTCTACTCATTTAAATCCTTCCACTCAAATATCTATAGCTGAGATCAAACTGCTGCATATGCAAGAAAAATAAAGAACTAAAAATCCGAAAGAAGAAACTAAATAGATGAAAATACAGAGACATCATCTATGCTGTGCTGTGTTATAATCTTGTAACATCAGGCTAGCAAGCCATAAAAATAAAAAAAATATATGAATCATTCACTTGCCTTGATGACCCTACATACTGTACATAAATAATACACTTAATGAGATTTCTGATTAACGAAAACATCAAGTCCTTAAAACACGTATTCCCAACGAGTCCATATTCACAATATTTCCTCCTAGATTTAGACAACTACCTGCCAAAAACTGATTGTGAAGGAATTGCTGTTTCACTTACTCATTTCACTTACTGCATAGCCAAGCAGTCCTTTATAGCCTTAAGTGGTTTTCTACTTATATTTCCTTCAGTGGCTTTCCTTTCTGTACCAGGGCATTCCCAAAATCCACATCACTGACCAAGGACTGTTGCTCAGTTAGCATCATCTTTGCCATTGTCTATCTATTTGATCCTTCAGGATTGCTCAGTAGCTGGATCAATTTCCTATTCCAAATTTAGGATAGAGAAACTGGAAGAGCACTGAATACTCTCCAGGTTACCAACATACTGAAGCTGCTCACTATCCTGATTTGGCAATACTGACTCTGCTATGTCTACAGGTTCCTCTCTTTATCACTTGTTTGATTGTCATCATGTTTCCAGTCATCTTTTATCATTTGTTCTCTTGGTTTATGTCAATTTAAAGGCAACTCCATTTTCAAGTCAGAAAGAGCTTCCCACTTGTCATTTTGTTTTTTTTTTCCCCATTAAAATAAATTCTATCCACCTAGGACCATGCTGAATCACAACATCAGCCTGTAACTTATTCAGAAATGTACAAGCCTCGTTTTGCATTCCAAAAAGATGCTATAGAGCATTAACTATCATCACTAATTTGATGAATAACCACCCAAGAGATCAGTACTCTAAGTCTCTAATGTTTATTTCTTGTCTAATAGCAGTGTGCTCTTCCTATTATGAACAATGACCTGGAATAACTTTGGTAAACTGTCACAACCACAATATCAGTCCAAATTCCATGGGTCAAGTTTGTATTTCTGAGAAGTCACCCCTTTGATGAACAGGAGTGCAGTTTCAGTAATGTCTATCTAGAATATTTTACTCCTGGTCACTTTATGCCTACCCTGTAAATGTGGTCACGTGCCAGTCCATATCAGCTGATGCACTAATGACAGGCAAGATTTTGTTGTATAAAACTTATAGAAGATCTCTATCCTCAATTGACTCCAAGATGCTTACTGATCTTAAGTTCCTCCTCCAATTATAGTGCTCTAAATCATCTACTTTGGAGTATAGGTACTGGATATTTAAATCCAAATCCTTCAACTCGTATTGCTGTTGTTTTATAAGTCAATATTTATGTTTCACCTTACACAATAGTTGCTAAACCCCCTCACACATAGTGGTTATAGAATCCTGTTGATGAATCCATTCCTGCAGATGTTTAATTACTAGTGATACAGCCTGCAGCATCACCACCATTTTAGTCATCAGTTTCTTCTTGGTTAGTGAAGCCATCAATTCTACTAGATTAGGAGCTTCACAGTTAACATTAGCCATGTTTCCAGCTTTACAGTACTTGTCTTTTAGGATTTTTAAAACATAAGTTTTGAGAGATGTGGAGCTAGCAAGAAATTATGGCACCATGTCTGACTGCTAGTCATGCCCTAAACATACACAGAGAAGGAAAATACAAGAAAACAATGGCTGATTTATTCTAACTATAAAAAGAATCAAGACAGGTGAGGGAAGTACTATGCAATGCACCTGTCACATTTTATTATTGATATTTCAGTATTAATTTCCCAAATATGGTATCATTTGCTCCAGAAGTTTATTCTGTCTCCAGAATTTCACAATGTTCTGAACAAAACACTTCCTTTTTGATTGGGCAGATTACATATCAAGTAACCTATAATAAAAAGAATATAATGACAATTCTTGAAGTCTGTCTGTGTACATAGTCCTTGGCTACCAAATTAATAAGAATTTGTTGTGCCATATAAATTTTTTTAGACTTACTTTCAAACAGAACCAGATCATACATTGTCACTTCTAATTATTTTTTAAGAAACATGACCTAATTGCATATTCTGAAGTCTTTCTTATTCATTTAACTGGGCCTCCTACCCAGTGACAGATTTACTTCATATTATCGTATTATCAGATGATCGAATGTCACAACTTCAGGACCATAACCATAAAAAATCACATAAGCTAAAGTTTAAAACAACGAATCCCAAAACATCAAAAACTGGAAAAAAAACAAACCTACTATTTCTACCTTGATTCACTTTTAGCCCCCCAGTACTCCCCCACATGGGGGGGGGGCTAATTCCTTCACACCCCCTGCAAATTAATTATACCAACCCCAAGATCACACTACTTTGAAGGAAACAAAACAGTCTACTGAATGGTATATAACAACTCTCTTCACATTTCAGTCCTATGGCACATAGCACATTACTGACTACACCTTCTCACTTCACCAAGATCTTCCTCGACATTATAACTAATATGTTTTTTTTAATTAGTAAGCACCAGCTGCACATACATTAACACGCACACCACTACACTAACCACTATATTTCTGCTATAACAATTCTTAAAAATCATTTGCTTTTTTAAAAGTTAAACTTACACAGACTTCTCCAAATACAACTAAACCATTCAACATCCAAATACAACTAAACCGTTCAACATCAACTCCACCATACTTTTGTATGTTCTCACTACAAAATCTTAAAGTGACAGTGCACCACTAACTCACTTTCCCTTTACAGTTTGCATTATGGTTTGATATTCCAGCATACTGTCTTCTGACCTTTTGCTTATGTGATTTTTCAAGCTTATGGTCTCAATATTGTGACGTTCAATCGTCGGGTATTATGATAATATGAAGTAGATCCCTTACAACACATACATAATATTCTGATAAGATCTATTTGATTGACTGATAATATAATTTCAGTTTATTTGACAGTGTTCTGACTGATAACAGTTGTACTAGTGAGAGTATCTAAGTTTAGTTCAATGATTTTTAAACATAGCAACTGTCAAGTCAAGCTAATAAGTCTAAAATACTTGATAGTGATGGGATCTCACTTTGGGATTTATACTATAACAACTTGTTAAGATAAAAATAGATTATTTTCCCATGACAACATTTTTGTTTACTAGGATTAAATGGAATATAGTTTTGCTTTCTCTGATGCTGAAAAATAAACCACACAATTTATTGTATGGTTATATAAGACTTCTTGTGTTTTTTTATTATTATTTTATTTATGACCACATTTATCATATTTGTAGTTACATGTAAGGATGTCTTCTATATTCCCTAACCACTCTAACACTCTCATTTATGGCTTTGTTAATTGTGAACTTTACACCAGTTTTTTTGGGAAGTACGTTCCCGATGTCCTGCAACTGGACAGAGTTACAGAACATATTGCTAACATGATATATTCAAAATATTCCCATTTCAGTTCTCTGTTGTAATATCATTGCTTACCTTCAGCATTTGAGATTAATCTATATTCACATTTCGCAGTCACATTTTATTTTTTTTATTACTTAACATTCTGTAGTTTGGTAAGTTGTGCATTTTCTTGCGCAACTCAAGCCACAAAAGTGAAAACAAAGCAAAAAATCAAGCTCAAATCAGGAAGAGAATTCATGAACTGTATACATCAAAAACGATCTACATTAAATGCAGACAAAAAGTACATGTAAACATATCAAGTAAAGTAAAACAAAGTTTGAAAAAGTAAAGTTTGATAAAGACAGTTGGCTTATTTAGAATTATATATCACAAGTATGGCAATGCAGAAATATTTGTCATCTAGCTAGTAAAAAGAAGGTGAATGAAGATAGGTGGAGGTGAAGGGGAGAAAGGATTTATGACTGAGCTTGTTTTTACTTCATTTAATTTTACATTTTTTAAACTGCTACACAACTTGGATCATGGCCCCTTTTCAGACATGACCCAGGCAAAAAGGGGACAGAAAAACAAACAACAGATAATGCAGATGTCAAATAACATACAATTTAGGGCTGTTTTAAAAGCAGCAAATTTTCTAAAATATGCATATTATGATAATGCCCTAAGTAACTGGCGGTTTGTCTAAAAATGCCCAAGTACAAGATCAAGGAATAGGAAAAATTAAGATATAAGAGAATAAATCGGGTTCATAGTAATGGGTAGGAGGAGTAAGGTAAGGAAAATATTAAAGTACGATATTCGCTTACTTTTACATATAATGGTAACATCATCTCTATTGATTATGGAAGGTGTATCTGTGGGTGTGGGGAATAAAATTTACACATGAAGACTTGACAGAAAATGTTAAAAGTAAAGCAGTTTGAGCAATATGATAGTCTTCACAGCTTTTGGTATATTCTTAGTGAGCATGGAGGTAAAATTCTGTCAAATTCTTCTTCATATCCCTAGATGATGCCTCTGTACACAAAGATCAAGAAAAGCAGGGCACTTTTTAAATGCTTTTTGTCCCAGACCCTTTCTAAACACTGAGTAAAACTTCAGCCACCTAATGGATGCAATTATTCTAATTGATACGATCTCTGCTGGCCAGCTGCACCCCAGGGTACTCCCACTTCACATACAAACAGTAATTTGTGGGGCAATGCAAGTTCAGGAATTGACATCAGCAGTGCATGTGCACTTGGCCCACCACAATTTCTTCCTTTTTTTTGCAGTATATTTGCTCTTTGCTGCGATCCTCTAAGAATCATAGTTAATTTTTGGAGTTTTAGGACTCATACAGAAAACTCATGAAATTTCAATATGGCACCAAGATTATCCATATCCGTTTTTGTTCCTTAACCTAGTTCACCCTACAGAGACAAACATCTGCCATTTGCTTCTTCTACAGACAAATATTGACATACCTAAGTATGTCTTATCTACATTCATCTTTCAGTCACTCCTCAAAACTGCATCTTTGTAATGGAATTCTGAAATGTTATCAAATATACGGTTGCTGGCAATAAAGTTCACAGTTTGCCTTTCGTTATTTCATGCAAAACTAATTTTAAACAATAGCTTGATGCTGAAGTTGTAATATACACAGTTAACTTAGAAAATGTTTTCATAATGGTGTGCATGTTTTTCTGATTTCAAATAATTTTTTTTAAATGTGCACGTAAGATGCTAATTAATGACTTGAGATGGGAATATATGTGTACTAAAGTATAAAAATACTTTTGGTCTATCTACAATTCAAAAACAATCTTCATTTAATGCATTAAATTATTTCTTCATTAGGATGCAAGAGCTATTTCCTATATTGTTTTTGGCATTTGAACGTAAACTACTCTAGGCTAGAAAATTAAATGAAAGTCACAAATAAACAAAATATGATGTGCTGTCACATCTTCTTTTACTCAAAAGTGACATACAATTAATCATAGATGAGCGAATTGTGTTATCAGAAGAAAAGAAATGGCAAAAAGCTGAGGAGTTTCACACACTTTTATGCCACATCTAATAATGTACAGGATATCAGTAGACCTGAAAATGTGGAAAAGAAAGACGTTTTCAGCACTTTCATGCTCTATGATATTTTAAGCAAATTAACACAGACAAATGCTATTATCTTCATAGTTAAAATGTGTGATGTTAACACATTCATTCTCATGCTGTCTTAGCACCTTTATGTCTTTTTTACCTGAGGTAAGCTATTCAGATATGCTTACATTTTAAAGAGAAAATACAGAACAAATCAAACAAGAGCATGTCAAAAGAAACAACTTTATAAGAACTCACTTGAGACTAGATGGAAGCTAAATATATTTGCCATAGAATATTATATAAAGAATGTAAGCACAAATGTAATAAATTCTTACATCTGTGAATGTGCTCTAATAGCACAGTGGGACATTATAAACTATTTCATCATTCATATCAGTCTTTATGTCTAAATTATTTTAAGTATTAGAAGTTCAAGGTACAAAGCTGAAAAGTGACAACATGCAGAATAAGACATGGAAAAGTTGACAGCATGCAGAAAAAGAAGAATGGAATTGCATTTTAGCATTATTTTAGCTGTATTGTATGCCAGTGGGCTATGGGATACTTCACAGCCTGACAGAATAAGGCATTCTGAGTTTGTTTAAGCAGACAATGCTGTGTGTGATGGAATCTGGGAGTAAGTTTAAACCTGGAATTTGATGTATGTCTTTTGACTGACAGAGTTCATCTGTCCATGTAATTCATCATTCAGTGTGATTACTCAAAATACTGATATAATGTGTCTTTTGGGTGAGAACAGTGAAACATTTGCTATGCTGTTTAGCAAGCATAAGATAAAAAAATAAATAATAAAATATGTAACTTGCGTGTATATGTGTGTGTGTGTCTGTGTGTGGGAGAGAGAGAGAGAGAGAGAGAGCGAGACAGGTATATCTGCATGTGAATGTGAGAGTGACAGAGAAACTCAGAGCAAATAAGATAGAGAAGATTACTTCCGTAGGCTACAAAATGCAGTCTATCATTTTACAAGCCTATAAAAAATAAGAAATGTGAAACCCTAACATCTGACATTATTGATTGAACTTAATCTTCCAAAAAAATTAAAAAATAAAAAATAAAAAAACAAGAACTAGGATGTAAAATCTAGGATAGGTAAGAGGCATGGGGTGGATGTTGCAACAAAGAAGTTATAAGTGCTTGTTGCTTGTCTGTGTTCCTGCGTGTGTCTGTGTGTTTGTGTAAGAGAAAGAAAGGGAGACACACACACACAACACACACACACACACACACACACACACACACACACACACACACACACACACACACACACACACACACACACACACACACACAGACACACACAGAAAATGGGATTGGGAATAACAATGCATTCATGCAACATGCAATCTGTCAACATCCAATCTTTAAAAAAAATATGAAACTCTAATATCTGTCATTACTGATTGGCCTTAAGCCTTTGTGATTTATCATGTGGGAGTTACACCAAAGAGGCTGCAGCTGCTGGTTTTGTGTGTGTGTGTGTGTGTGTGTGTGTGTGTGTGTGTGTGTGTGTGTGTGCTGAATAGGATGAAATTGCTAACATTGTAATCAATTGTATTAAATTGAAACCAAAAAAAAGGCAAACTGCCACTGAACTGATACAGCATAACCTCGAGCAGGCACTATACAACATGTCATGCTTTCCCCCATTTAATAAGTGTGCCTTCAAGCATAGTAGCCAACAACTGCTAACACAGGAAGAAACAGAAGGACACTACGTATTATAATATAGGAAGTAAGAGAAGGACACTACATATTAAAAAGTGGAGTGTTTTTTTTTTTTCATAAAGAGAAATCGGTGAAAACAGCAGTATTCAGATTAGAAAACTACACTCTCAGCAATGAACATGATACACAAAGACACCAGCTGACACAGAAGGTCTGTTTATTGCAAACTGTTTAGGTCTGGTTTTCATTTTCCTGAAGGGGGTTTAGAAAGCATGTAAATCTATATAGCTATATATCTATATACAGATGTATATATGTGCATCTGTCTAGCTCTACCCTCCCTCCCTCTCTCTCTCGCTCTCTGTATATATATATATATATATATATATATATATATATATATATATATATATATATATATATATATATATATATATATATATATATATATATATATATATATATATATATATATATATATATATATATATATAAAATAGTCCTAACCTGTTTTTTTATGTGTTCAAGACCTAGATGCCAAGAAATTCACCTTGAGAGCAAAGCCTGACAGCTTGATTGGAGACCAGTCATAATTCTTTGTAGGGAACAGAGCTTTACCTGCTAGATGTACTACTACTTACAGAAACAAAAGGAACTAAGTGTTGTATCAGCTTTCAAAGTCATAAAGCACTTGGCAATCACTGTTAGAAAGACAGTGTAATGCAATCTCTTACACTTGAAATGTTAAGACTTTCACACAATGTCCAGATTTTTGCCTCGTCTATTTGGTCTATTCCTCATAAAATCTGTGGTTTTCTGACAAATCACTGAAGGCTGAAGTCACTAAATAATGACATACATTTTAGTTTCAGACTTCTTCAGAAAATGCAGGTGAACAAACATCCTGCTATTCTTACAGGAAAAAACAAGTTACTGGAATAGACAGCAGGCAGAAACAGATCTGTTTTTTATTCTTCCTCTGTGTTTACTTGTCTGTACTAGCAGATTTGCCTGCATAGCATGCGATACAAACTTAGCAAATTAAGCAGGGAGTTCTTATATTTGGTAAGATCGGGTCTCACACTATATATAACTGATTTGTATTTTTCCAACTTTGAGAGTGCAATTACTGTACTCCATGATGTACATTCATACCTATATATATATATATATATATATATATATATATATATATATATATATATATATATATATATATATATATATATATGTTTGTGTGTGTGTGTGTGTGTGTGTGTGTGTGTGTGTGTGTGTGTGTGTGTGCGTATGTGTATTTTAAATTGTCTACAAAATGAATTGCTGTCAGGTGAAACCTACAGGTTCATTAGTTCATAGGTTAATACTAGGCAAATAGTCACCAAGTCTATTAAGAGATTAGCCAAATATGTCACATGAATTGCTATTAAATTTAGTAGTATTCACCCCATTTATCTACAGGGATTACACTGGATGACTTAGAAGAATTTATGATTGACTGATTATCTAGGTATTGAGTTTAGAGGTTAACAGTGAATGTACCCAGAGTACTGCTTTGTTTGATGTATTAGAGAAGCTTGGTCCACATGCTTAGAATGCATTGGGATAGGAATTTAGCCCATCAATGAGTCTTATTTGTTTGTTGATAAAGGTTGAAATCCTTCATACAGGTGTTGAATGAGACTGTGGCTCTGCAGAGTTACAGGAGGTCAAATAGGGGATGGGCTTTCGTGGCTTAAAAAGCAAGTCAAAGGACACTCAGAAGGAGACAGTAAGAGGCTTAATGCAAGGTGGAGGCTAATATTATGTCTGGATAACAAAGAGACTTGTGACCAATTGTCTTTCAAATTAGTTTTCTATATATCATCTCAGATTGAGCAACATGCTTTGAAAGGCATTGCATTCAGTTATGGGGCATATGAGGAGTAGGTACCAGAGATTTAATTATTTTGCTCTGTATGAGTCTCATTTTGAAATTAGTTGAACACATAGAAATATTTCTGAACTGTTGTGTACACATGATGGTCAAATGGCAGTAAGTTATCAGCATAGTTGACTAAGTCCCTGATAATAGTATCAGTTTGGAAGAGTATGTCCTTTATATAACAGAACTGGAAAATGTTGGCTTATCAGCCAGAACAATACTACATTTCATAGTATTTAGCTTAATTGAGTTTATCAAACAGAACAATACTACATTTCATAATATTTAGCTTAACTGAGTTTACCAAATATAACAATACTACATTTCATAGTATTTAGCTTAACTGGGTTTATCAAATAGAACAATACTACATGTCATAGCATGTAGCTTAAGACCCTTGTTAGTACACCACAAGTTGACATAGTCAAGCTCTTGCTGAAATAATTATGACAATTGCAGTATGCACTCATTAGCAAACTTATAAAACCATAACCCTGGAGTATATGGGTTCTGTCAGTCAACCAATGGACAACATATGAACTTGCATTATATTTATAGGTAGGTACTAGGCTATTGGCCCTAGGGCCTATAAAAGACTAGCCATAAAGATTCCATGGCTTTCAGCATCCAAAAAAAATATTTTCCAGTGCCTCTGTTGAGCAGAGCCACAGAAGTGAGCCCCGGAGTGAATTTCCTATTTCCCATCCAGACATCAAGATTTTTCTTAAAGAGGGCTAATGAGGTGCTCTGCTTGACATGAATGGGCAGTCTATTCCAGAGTATGGGACGTCTCTGGGACAAGATCCTATCCCTCCAGCATGTTTTTTTTATTGTGGTGACAAGGTTTACATCCCTAGAGCATGTGTCTTGGAGGGATTGGGATTTCTTTAAGTGTACCATGTCCAATAGCGCTGGGTTTGACAAGGCTTTATATCTTAGGCAGAGATTGCCTCTGAGTAGGTGATATGCGACAGAGTAGAGCTGGAGATTTTTGAGATGGTCTGCATAGGGCATCTGTTTGAGGCCAGTGATCCTCATTGTGAGGTACTTCTGCAGCCTTTCCAGTTGTTATAAATGTCTTATGAGGTACACACTGAACGGGGCATTGTACTCTATAATAAGTCTAATGAGGGATGAGTAGAAAGGAACAATGACCTCCTTTTTACTTGATAAGAAACCTTTTGTGATGAGATTTGCCATATAGAAGGATTTCCTGACTACTATGGTGATATGGTTGTCAAAAAAGAGACTACTATCCACCTGTGTCCCTAGGTCTCTTATCACACTTTCGGTGTTAAGTGGACTACTGCCTATGTGGTAGTTCATGGGCACAGGTTCTTTTCCAAAGGGGATGACTATGCATTTTTTGGCATTGAGCTTGAGGCCATGTCTTTGACACCAGGCATCTGTCTCAGTGAGGCCCTATTGTAGAATGTCCACATCATTTGGGGATTCAGTAATGGTTCCCTGCTTGCAGTCATCTGCACACTTTGTTAGCCATAGACCCTCTGTGTTGGCCTGAACTTCAGAGAAGTAGATGCCAAACAGGAGGGGACCCAAGACTGAACCCTGTGTTACTCCACTTGTCACTGGTCTGGAGTCGGATTTGGAGTCGGCTACTTTCATGGTGTGGGTTCTGTCAATGAGCCAGTTGGCAACCCATTAAGTGATGTAGGAATTTATGCCCAGTTTAGTGAGTTTACCTATGATTCCAGAGTGGGGGACGGTGCTGAAGGCCTTGCCGAGGTCTAGATAGGCTGTAAACCACCTTACCTTCATCCACGGTGCTGGTGACTGCTTCAAAGAAGTCGATCAGGTTTAGAAGACATGATCTACCTTTCATGAACCCAAACTGGTTGGGGTCCAGAGATTGAAGGTTACCTATGTCTTTGTTTATAAGTTTCATGATGATACATTCCATGGCCTTGCAGATCAGGCTTGTCAGGCTAATGGGGGAGTAGTTCCCAGGGTCCATGGTGGATCCCCCCTTGTGGAGTGGGATAACCGTAGCTGTGCACCATTGAGTAGGCACAAAGCCTGAACTGAGGCTATCATTGAACATGGTACTTAGGTGGGGTGTCATTTGATTTTGTAATTTGTGCAGAACACAGCCCGGGATGTTGTCTGGTCCCATGGGTGCTGTATTCTTGGCTTTGTAGATTGCGTTTTTTACCTGTATAGCTGCAATTACTGGGACATGGCATTCTTCCAGTATTGAGATGAGCCCTTTAGGGGTTGAGAGGGGGTGAAATTAGCACTGAGCCTATCTGCCAGGATGTTGGCAATATCAGTTGTGTCTGTATATTTAGTGTCATTGTGCTGTAACTCAGAGCATTTGGTACACGAGTAGTTTTCCCAGTTAATGGCAGGGAGTTGAAGTCACCCAGTATTGGGGTATTTGGTTGTACCTTAATATTTTCCAGTATGTTAAGAAAAGTGGAGTGGGAGAGAATTTTGGGTGCATTATGTTGGGCAACTAGCCTGGAGGTGTGGATATCCTTGGTGAATTTGGACACACCTCCGCCTTTAGTGTTTCAGTCCAGGTTAGGTGGCCGAAAGGTGTGGTATGAATTGTAGCCTGGTAATGCAGGTGTGCTCTCTGGAGCCTTGAACCGGTCTCTGTCACTGCACAGATGTCGATGGTCTCCATTTTCAGGAGTGCCTCGATTGAGGGCATTTTGAGGTTTAGACTTCTAGCATTGAATAGCATTACCCTCAGACATTGCTTGCTTGTACCTGTTACGGTGGTAATTTTTTCCTTTGAACTTTGCCTAAAAAAAGGGACTATAGAGGCAAGAGCCTTAGCCAGTATCCAGGGTGTAAAAGTCCTTTAGTTTATAAGTTTTGGTAGGCTTGAAAAATAAAAACAAAATGATGAAAAACATTAAAGTGATAGATTCTTGCATCTGCAAAGATATTACAGTATTTAGTAGGCTTATCAATAATAGCTGTATGGGGATTGTATGAAAGGCATTAAAAGGCATTGAATAGGTCAAGATAGGCTGTGTGAATGGAATGTCCATTGCCCACAGCTTTAATGAAGTTTTGAAAAATGTCTACAATGTCAGTGATTGCAGGACCTGTCCTTGACAAATACAAATTGATTTGCTTCAAGGACCAAGAGGTTTTAGATATCCATATTAATGAGCTCAGATACAATGTACTCTATAGACTTAAACATAATGATGGAGATATTAATAGGTCACTAATTACCTGGGACTGTTGTTGGACCATCCATGTGTAGTGTAATCACAATGGCAGTACTCCTAACATTACGCGTATATC